>NC_135478.1:227348427-227571281 GCF_052094955.1 Ictidomys tridecemlineatus
CTAATCCCCCCACAGGAGAGCACTGACCTTGCCCTAATCCCCCCACAGGAGAGCACTGACCTTGACCTTGCCCTAATCCTCCCCACAGGAGAGCACTGACCTTGCCCTAATCCCCCCACAGGAGAGCACTGACCTTGCCCTAATCCTCCCACAGGAGAGCACTGACCTTGCTCTAATCCCCCCCACAGGAGAGCACTGACCTTGCCCTAATCCTCCCCACAGGAGAGCACTGACCTTGCCCTAAATCCTCCCCACAGGAGAGCACTGACCTTGACCTAATCCTCCCCACAGGAGAGCACTGACCTTGCCCTAATCCCCCCACAGGAGAGCACTGACCTTGCCCTAATCCTCCCACAGGAGAGCACTGACCTTGCCCTAATCCCCCCACAGGAGAGCACTGACCTTGCCCTAATCCCCCCACAGGAGAGCACTGACCTTGACCTGATCCCCCCACAGGAGAGCACTGACTTTGACCTGATCCCCCCCCCAGGAGAGCACTGACCTTGCCCTAATCCCCCCACAGGAGAGCACTGACCTTGCCCTAATCCCCCCACAGGAGAGCACTGACCTTGCCCTAATCCTCCCCACAGGAGAGCACTGACCTTGCCCTAATCCTCCCCACAGGAGAGCACTGACCTTGACCTAATCCTCCCACAGGAGAGCACTGACCTTGCCCTAATCCCCCCACAGGAGAGCACTGACCTTGCCCTAATCCTCCCACAGGAGAGCACTGACCTTGCCCTAATCCCCCCCACAGGAGAGCACTGACCTTGCCCTAATCCCCCCACAGGAGAGCATTGACCTTGCCCTAATCCCCCCACAGGAGAGCACTGACCTTGCCCTAATCCCCCCACAGGAGAGCACTGACCTTGCCCTAATCCCCCCACAGGAGAGCACTGACCTTGCCCTAATCCCCCCACAGGAGAGCACTGACCTTGCCCTAATCCCCCACAGGAGAGCACTGACCTTGCCCTAATCCTCCCACAGGAGAGCACTGACCTTGACCTTGCCCTAATCCTCCCCACAGGAGAGCACTGACCTTGCCCTAATCCCCCCACAGGAGAGCACTGACCTTGACCTTGCCCTAATCCTCCCCACAGGAGAGCACTGACCTTGACCTTGCCCTAATCCTCCCCACAGGAGAGCACTGACCTTGCCCTAATCCTCCCCACAGGAGAGCACTGACCTTGCCCTAATCCCCCACAGGAGAGCACTGACCTTGACTTGCCCTAATCCTCCCCACAGGAGAGCACTGACCTTGACCTTGCCCTAATCCTCCCCACAGGAGAGCACTGACCTTGCCCTAATCCTCCCCACAGGAGAGCACTGACCTTGCCCTAATCCCCCCACAGGAGAGCACTGACCTTGCCCTAATCCTCCCACAGGAGAGCACTGACCTTGTCTTAATCCTCCCCACAGGAGAGCACTGACCTTGCCCTAATCCCCCCACAGGAGAGCACTGACCTTGCCCTAATCTCCCCACAGGAGAGCACTGACCTTGCCCTAATCCCCCCACAGGAGAGCACTGACCTTGCCCTAATCCCCCCACAGGAGAGCACTGACCTTGCCCTAATCCCCCCCACAGGAGAGCACTGACCTTGCCCTAATCCCCCACAGGAGAGCACTGACCTTGCCCTAATCCCCCCACAGGAGAGCACTGACCTTGACCTTGCCCTAATCCTCCCCACAGGAGAGCACTGACCTTGACCTTGCCCTAATCCTCCCACAGGAGAGCACTGACCTTGCCCTAATCCTCCCCACAGGAGAGCACTGACCTTGCCCTAATCCCCCACAGGAGAGCACTGACCTTGCCCTAATCCTCCCCACAGGAGAGCACTGACCTTGTCCTAATCCTCCCCACAGGAGAGCACTGACCTTGCCCTAATCCTCCCCCAGGAGAGCACTGACCTTGACCTAATCCTCCCCACAGGAGAGCACTGACCTTGCCCTAATCCTCCCCACAGGAGAGCACTGACCTTGACCTAATCCCTCCCCACAGGAGAGCACTGACCTTGCCCTAATCCTCCCCACAGGAGAGCACTGACCTTGCCCTAATCCCCCCACAGGAGAGCACTGACCTTGCCCTAATCCCCCCACAGGAGAGCACTGACCTTGCCCTAATCCCCCCACAGGAGAGCACTGACCTTGCCCTAATCCCCCCCACAGGAGAGCACTGACCTTGCCCTAATCCTCCCACAGGAGAGCACTGACCTTGCCCTAATCCCCCCACAGGAGAGCACTGACCTTGCCCTAATCCCCCCCACAGGAGAGCACTGACCTTGCCCTAATCCTCCCACAGGAGAGCACTGACCTTGCCCTAATCCCCCCACAGGAGAGCACTGACCTTGACCTAATCCTCCCCCAGGAGAGCACTGACCTTGCCCTAATCCTCCCACAGGAGAGCACTGACCTTGCCCTAATCCTCCCCACAGGAGAGCACTGACCTTGACCTAATCCCCCCACAGGAGAGCAATGACCTTGCCCTAATCCTCCCCACAGGAGAGCACTGACCTTGCCCTAATCCCCCCACAGGAGAGCACTGACCTTGCCCTAATCCCCCCACAGGGAGAGCACTGACCTTGCCCTAATCCCCCCACAGGAGAGCACTGACCTTGCCCTAATCCTCCCCACAGGAGAGCACTGACCTTGCCCTAATCCTCCCCACAGGAGAGCACTGACCTTGCCCTAATCCCCCACAGGAGAGCACTGACCTTGCCCTAATCCTCCCCACAGGAGAGCACTGACCTTGCCCTAATCCCCCACAGGAGAGCACTGACCTTGCCCTAATCCTCCCCCACAGGAGAGCACTGACCTTGCCCTAATCCCCCCACAGGAGAGCACTGACCTTGCCCTAATCCCCCCCACAGGAGAGCACTGACCTTGACCTAATTCCCCCACAGGAGAGCACTGACCTTGCCCTAATCCCCCCACAAGAGAGCACTGACCTTGCCCTAATCCTCCCCACAGGAGAGCACTGACCTTGCCCTAATCCTCCCACAGGAGAGCACTGACCTTGCCCTAATCCCCCCCACAGGAGAGCACTGACCTTGCCCTAATCCCCCCACAGGAGAGCACTGACCTTGACCTTGCCCTAATCCTCCCCACAGGAGAGCACTGACCTTGCCCTAATCCTCCCCACAGGAGAGCACTGACCTTGCCCTAATCCCCCCACAGGAGAGCATTGACCTTGCCCTAATCCCCCCACAGGAGAGCACTGACCTTGACCTAATCCTCCCACAGGAGAGCACTGACCTTGCCCTAATCCCCCCACAGGAGAGCACTGACCTTGCCCTAATCCCCCACAGGAGAGCACTGACCTTGCCCTAATCCCCCCACAGGAGAGCACTGACCTTGCCCTAATCCCCCCACAGGAGAGCACTGACCTTGCCCTAATCCCCCCACAGGAGAGCACTGACATTGACCTTGCCCTAATCCTCCCCACAGGAGAGCACTGACCTTGCCCTAATCCCCCACAGGAGAGCACTGACCTTGCCCTAATCCTCCCCACAGGAGAGCACTGACCTTGCTCTAATCCCCCCCACAGGAGAGCACTGACCTTGCCCTAATCCTCCCCACAGGAGAGCACTGACCTTGACCTAATTCCCCCACAGGAGAGCACTGACCTTGACCTAATCCCCCACAGGAGAGCACTGACCTTGCCCTAATCCCCCCACAGGAGAGCACTGACCTTGCCCTAATCCTCCCCACAGGAGAGCACTGACCTTGCCATAATCCCCCCACAGGAGAGCACTGACCTTGCCCTAATCCCCCCACAGGAGAGCACTGACCTTGCCCTAATCCTCCCCACAGGAGAGCACTGACCTTGCCCTAATCCTCCCCAACAGGAGAGCACTGACCTTGACCTTGCCCTAATCCTCCCCACAGGAGAGCACTGACCTTGCCCTAATCCCCCCACAGGAGAGCATGACCTTTACCTTGCCCTAATCCTCCCCACAGGAGAGCACTGACCTTGACCTTGCCCTAATCCTCCCCACAGGAGAGCACTGACCTTGCCCTAATCCTCCCCACAGGAGAGCACTGACCTTGCCCTAATCCCCCCACAGGAGAGCACTGACCTTGCCCTAATCCCCCCACAGGAGAGCACTGACCTTGACCTTGCCCTAATCCTCCCCACAGGAGAGCACTGACCTTGACCTTGCCCTAATCCTCCCCACAGGAGAGCACTGACCTTGTCTTAATCCTCCCCACAGGAGAGCACGGACCTTGCCCTAATCCCCCCACAGGAGAGCACTGACCTTGCCCTAATCATCCCCACAGGAGAGCACTGACCTTGCCCTAATCCCCCCACAGGAGAGCACTGACCTTGCCCTAATCCCCCCACAGGAGAGCACTGACCTTGCCCTAATCCCCCCCACAGGAGAGCACTGACCTTGCCCTAATCCCCCCACAGGAGAGCACTGACCTTGCCCTAATCCCCCCACAGGAGAGCACTGACCTTGACCTTGCCCTAATCCTCCCCACAGGAGAGCACTGACCTTGACCTTGCCATAATCCTCCCCACAGGAGAGCAATGACCTTGCCCTAATCCCTCCCCACAGGAGAGCACTGACCTGCCCTAATTCCCCCACAGGAGAGCACTGACCTTGCCCTAATCCCCCCACAGGAGAGCACTGACCTTGACCTAATCCTCCCACAGGAGAGCACTGACCTTGCCCTAATCCTCCCCACAGGAGAGCACTGACCTTGACCTAATCCTCCCCACAGGAGAGCACTGACCTTGCCCTAATCCTCCCCACAGGAGAGCACTGACCTTGCCCTAATCCCCCCACAGGAGAGCACTGACCTTGCCCTAATCCCCCCACAGGAGAGCACTGACCTTGCCCTAATCCCCCCACAGGAGAGCACTGACATTGCCCTAATCCCCCCACAGGAGAGCACTGACCTTGCCTAATCCCCCCCACAGGAGAGCACTGACCTTTGCCCTAATCCTCCCACAGGAGAGCACTGACCTTGCCCTAATCCCCCCCACAGGAGAGCACTGACCTTGCCCTAATCCCCCCCCACAGGAGAGCACTGACCTTGCCCTAATCCTCCCACAGGAGAGCACTGACCTTGCCCTAATCCCCCCACAGGAGAGCACTGACCTTGACCTAATCCTCCCCCAGGAGAGCACTGACCTTGCCCTAATCCTCCCCACAGGAGAGCACTGACCTTGCCCTAATCCTCCCCACAGGAGAGCACTGACCTTGACCTAATCCCCCCACAGGAGAGCAATGACCTTGCCCTAATCCTCCCCACAGGAGAGCACTGACCTTGCCCTAATCCCCCACAGGAGAGCACTGACCTTGCCCTAATCCTCCCCACAGGAGAGCACTGACCTTGCCCTAATCCTCCACAGGAGAGCACTGACCTTGCCCTAATCCCCACAGGAGAGCACTGACCTTGCCCTAATCCTCCCCACAGGAGAGCACTGACCTTGCCCTAATCCCCCACAGGAGAGCACTGACCTTGCCCTAATCCTCCCCACAGGAGAGCACTGACTTTGCCCTAATCCCCCCACAGGAGAGCACTGACCTTGCCCTAATCCCCCCCACAGGAGAGCACTGACCTTGACCTAATTCCCCCACAGGAGAGCACTGACCTTGCCCCTAATCCCCCCACAAGAGAGCACTGACCTTGCCCTAATCCTCCCCACAGGAGAGCACTGACCTTGCCCTAATCCTCCCACAGGAGGAGCACTGACCTTGCCCTAATCCCCCCCACAGGAGAGCACTGACCTTGCCCTAATCCCCCACAGGAGAGCACTGACCTTGCCCTAATCCCCCCACAGGAGAGCACTGACCTTGACCTTGCCCTAATCCTCCCCACAGGAGAGCACTGACCTTGCCCTAATCCTCCCCACAGGAGAGCACTGACCTTGCCCTAATCCCCCCACAGGAGAGCATTGACCTTGCCCTAATCCCCCCACAGGAGAGCACTGACCTTGACCCTAATCCTCCCACAGGAGAGCACTGACCTTGCCCTAATCCCCCCACAGGAGAGCACTGACCTTGCCCTAATCCCCCCACAGGAGAGCACTGACCTTGCCCTAATCCCCCCCACAGGGAGAGCACTGACCTTGACCTTGCCCTAATCCTCCCCACAGGAGAGCACTGACCTTGCCCTAATCCCCCCACAGGAGAGCACTGACCTTGCCCTAATCCTCCCCACAGGAGAGCACTGACCTTGCTCTAATCCCCCCCACAGGAGAGCACTGACCTTGCCCTAATCCTCCCCACAGGAGAGCACTGACCTTGCCCTAATCCTCCCCACAGGAGAGCACTGACCTTGACCTAATTCCCCCACAGGAGAGCACTGACCTTGCCCTAATCCTCCCCACAGGAGAGCACTGAACTTGCCCTAATCCTCCCCACAGGAGAGCACTGACCTTGCCCTAATCCTCCCCACAGGAGAGCACTGACCTTGCCCTAATCCTCCCCACAGGAGAGCACTGACCTTGACCTAATCCCCCCACAGGAGAGCACTGACCTTGCCCTAATCCCCCCACAGGAGAGCACTGACCTTGCCCTAATCCTCCCCACAGGAGAGCACTGACCTTGCCCTAATCCCCCCACAGGAGAGCACTGACCTTGCCCTGATCCCCCCACAGGAGAGCACTGACCTTGACCTGATCCCCCCCCCAGGAGAGCACTGACCTTGCCCTAATCCCCCCCACAGGAGAGCACTGACCTTGACCTAATCCCCCCCACAGGAGAGCACTGACCTTGCCCTAATCCTCCCACAGGAGAGCACTGACCTTGCCCTAATCCCCCCACAGGAGAGCACTGACCTTGACCTAATCCTCCCCCAGGAGAGCACTGACCTTGCCCTAATCCTCCCCACAGGAGAGCACTGACCTTGCCCTAATCCTCCCCACAGGAGAGCACTGACCTTGACCTAATCCCCCCACAGGAGAGCAATGACCTTGCCCTAATCCTCCCCACAGGAGAGCACTGACCTTGCCCTAATCCCCCACAGGAGAGCACTGACCTTGCCCTAATCCTCCCCACAGGAGAGCACTGACCTTGCCCTAATCCTCCACAGGAGAGCACTGACCTTGCCCTAATCCCCCCACAGGAGAGCACTGACCTTGCCCTAATCCCCCCACAGGAGAGCACTGACCTTGCCCTAATCCTCCCCACAGGAGAGCACTGACCTTGCCCTAATCCTCCCCACCGGAGAGCACTGACCTTGCCCTAATCCTCCACAGGAGAGCACTAACCTTGCCCTAATCCCCCACAGGAGAGCACTGACCTTGCCCTAATCCTCCCCAAAGGAGAGCACTGACCTTGCCCTAATCCCCCACAGGAGAGCACTGACCTTGCCCTAATCCTCCCCACAGGAGAGCACTGACCTTGCCCTAATCCCCCCACAGGAGAGCACTGACCTTGCCCTAATCCCCCCCACAGGAGAGCACTGACCTTGACCTAATTCCCCCACAGGAGAGCACTGACCTTGCCCTAATCCCCCCACAAGAGAGCACTGACCTTGCCCTAATCCTCCCCACAGGAGAGCACTGACCTTGCCCTAATCCTCCCACAGGAGAGCACTGACCTTGCCCTAATCCCCCCCACAGGAGAGCACTGACCTTGCCCTAATCCCCCCACAGGAGAGCACTGACCTTGCCCTAATCCCCCACAGGAGAGCACTGACCTTGACCTTGCCCTAATCCTCCCCACAGGAGAGCACTGACCTTGCCCTAATCCTCCCCACAGGAGAGCACTGACCTTGCCCTAATCCCCCACAGGAGAGCATTGACCTTGCCCTAATCCTCCCCACAGGAGAGCACTGACCTTGACCTAATCCTCCCACAGGAGAGCACTGACCTTGCCCTAATCCCCCCACAGGAGAGCACTGACCTTGCCCTAATCCCCCCACAGGAGAGCACTGACCTTGCCCTAATCCCCCCACAGGAGAGCACTGACCTTGCCCTAATCCCCCCACAGGAGAGCACTGACCTTGCCCTAATCCCCCCACAGGAGAGCACTGACCTTGACCTTGCCCTAATCCTCCCCACAGGAGAGCACTGACCTTGCCCTAATCCCCCCACAGGAGAGCACTGACCTTGCCCTAATCCTCCCCACAGGAGAGCACTGACCTTGCTCTAATCCCCCCCACAGGAGAGCACTGACCTTGCCCTAATCCTCCCCACAGGAGAGCACTGACCTTGACCTAATTCCCCCACAGGAGAGCACTGACCTTGCCCTAATCCTCCCCACAGGAGAGCACTGAACTTGCCCTAATCCTCCCCACAGGAGAGCACTGACCTTGCCCTAATCCTCCACAGGAGAGCACTGACCTTGCCCTAATCCTCCCCACAGGAGAGCACTGACCTTGACCTTGCCCTAATCCCCCCACAGGAGAGCACTGACCTTGCCCTAATCCCCCCACAGGAGAGCACTGACCTTGCCCTAATCCTCCCCACAGGAGAGCACTGACCTTGCCCTAATCCTCCCCACAGGAGAGCACTGACCTTGCCCTAATCCTCCCCACAGGAGAGCACTGACCTTGACCTAATCCCCCCACA
This sequence comes from Ictidomys tridecemlineatus, assembly GCF_052094955.1. Classification (NCBI taxonomy): domain Eukaryota; kingdom Metazoa; phylum Chordata; class Mammalia; order Rodentia; family Sciuridae; genus Ictidomys; species Ictidomys tridecemlineatus. The sequence continues at coordinate 227,356,955 of NC_135478.1, forward strand.
GGAGAGCACTGACCTTGCCCTAATCCCCCCACAGGAGAGCACTGACCTTGCCCTAATCCTCCCCACAGGAGAGCACTGACCTTGCCCTAATCCCCCCACAGGAGAGCACTGACCTTGCCCTGATCCCCCCACAGGAGAGCACTGACCTTGACCTGATCCTCCCCCAGGAGAGCACTGACCTTGCCCTAATCCCCCCCACAGGAGAGCACTGACCTTGACCTAATCCCCCCCACAGGAGAGCACTGACCTTGCCCTAATCCTCCCCCAGGAGAGCACTGACCTTGACCTAATCCTCCCCACAGGAGAGCACTGACCTTGCCCTAATCCTCCCCACAGGAGAGCACTGACCTTGACCTAATCCTCCCCACAGGAGAGCACTGACCTTGCCCTAATCCTCCCCACAGGAGAGCACTGACCTTGCCCTAATCCCCCCACAGGAGAGCACTGACCTTGCCCTAATCCCCCCACAGGAGAGCACTGACCTTGCCCTAATCCCCCCACAGGAGAGCACTGACCTTGCCCTAATCCCCCCACAGGAGAGCACTGACCTTGCCCTAATCCCCCCACAGGAGAGCACTGACCTTGCCCTGATCCCCCCACAGGAGAGCACTGACCTTGACCTAATCCCCCCACAGGAGAGCACTGACCTTGCCCTAATCCCCCCCACAGGAGAGCACTGACCTTGCCCTAATCCTCCCACAGGAGAGCACTGACTTTGCCCTAATCCCCCCCACAGGAGAGCACTGACCTTGCCCTGATCCTCCCCACAGGAGAGCACTGACCTTGACCTAATCCCTCCACAGGAGAGCACTGACCTTGCCCTAATCCTCCCCACAGGAGAGCACTGACCTTGCCGTAATCCTCCCCACAGGAGAGCACTGACCTTGCCCTAATCCCCCCACAGGAGAGCACTGACCTTGCCCTAATCCCCCCACAGGAGAGCACTGACCTTGCCCTAATCCCCCCACAGGAGAGCACTGACCTTGCCCTAATCCTCCCCACAGGAGAGCACTGACCTTGACCTAATCCCCCCACAGGAGAGCACTGACCTTGACCTAATCCCTCCACAGGAGAGCACTGACCTTGCCCTAATCCCCCCACAGGAGAGCACTGACCTTGCCCTAATCCTTCCACAGGAGAGCACTGACCTTGCCCTAATCCCCCCCACAGGAGAGCACTGACCTTGCCCTAATCCTCCCCACAGGAGAGCACTGACCTTGACCTAATCCCTCCACAGGAGAGCACTGACCTTGCCCTAATCCCCCCACAGGAGAGCACTGACCTTGCCCTAATCCTCCCCACAGGAGAGCACTGACCTTGCCCTAATCCTCCCCACAGGAGAGCACTGACCTTGCCCTAATCCCCCCACAGGAGAGCACTGACCTTGCCCTAATCCTCCACAGGAGAGCACTGACCTTGCCCTAATCCTCCCCACAGGAGAGCACTGACCTTGCACTAATCCCCCCACAGGAGAGCACTGACCTTGCCCTAATCCTCCCCACAGGAGAGCACTGACCTTGACCTAATCCCCCCCACAGGAGAGCACTGACCTTTCCCTAATCCCCCCACAGGAGAGCACTGACCTTGACCTAATCCTCCCCACAGGAGAGCACTGACCTTGCCCTAATCCCCCCACAGGAGAGCACTGACCTTGCCCTAATCCTCCCCACAGGAGAGCACTGACCTTGACCTAATCCCCCCCACAGGAGAGCACTGACCTTGCCCTAATCCCCCCACAGGAGAGCACTGACCTTGCCCTAATCCTCCCCACAGGAGAGCACTGACCTTGACCTTGCCCTAATCCCCCCCACAGGAGAGCACTGACCTTGCCCTAATCCCCCCCACAGGAGAGCACTGACCTTGCCCTAATCCTCCCCACAGGAGAGCACTGACCTTGACCTTGCCCTAATCCCCCCACAGGAGAGCACTGACCTTGACCTTGCCCTAATCCTCCCCACAGGAGAGCACTGACCTTGACCTTGCCCTAATCCTCCCCACAGGAGAGCACTGACCTTGACCTAATCCCCCCCACAGGAGAGCACTGACCTTGACCTTGCCCTAATCCCCCCACAGGAGAGCACTGACCTTGCCCTAATCCCCCCACAGGAGAGCACTGACCTTGCCCTAATCCTCCCCACAGGAGAGCACTGACCTTGACCTAATCCCCCCACAGGAGAGCACTGACCTTGACCTAATCCCTCCACAGGAGAGCACTGACCTTGCCCTAATCCCCCCACAGGAGAGCACTGACCTTGCCCTAATCCTTCCACAGGAGAGCACTGACCTTGCCCTAATCCCCCCCACAGGAGAGCACTGACCTTGCCCTAATCCTCCCCACAGGAGAGCACTGACCTTGACCTAATCCCTCCACAGGAGAGCACTGACCTTGCCCTAATCCCCCCACAGGAGAGCACTGACCTTGCCCTAATCCTCCCCACAGGAGAGCACTGACCTTGCCCTAATCCTCCCCACAGGAGAGCACTGACCTTGCCCTAATCCTCCCCACAGGAGAGCACTGACCTTGCCCTAATCCCCCCACAGGAGAGCACTGACCTTGCCCTAATCCTCCCCACAGGAGAGCACTGACCTTGCCCTAATCCCCCCCACAGGAGAGCACTGACCTTGCCCTAATCCTCCCCCAGGAGAGCACTGACCTTGCCCTAATCCCCCCACAGGAGAGCACTGACCTTGCCCTAATCCTCCACAGGAGAGCACTGACCTTGCCCTAATCCTCCCCACAGGAGAGCACTGACCTTGCACTAATCCCCCCACAGGAGAGCACTGACCTTGCCCTAATCCTCCCCACAGGAGAGCACTGACCTTGACCTAATCCCCCCACAGGAGAGCACTGACCTTGCCCTAATCCCCCCACAGGAGAGCACTGACCTTGACCTAATCCTCCCCACAGGAGAGCACTGACCTTGCCCTAATCCCCCCACAGGAGAGCACTGACCTTGCCCTAATCCTCCCCACAGGAGAGCACTGACCTTGACCTAATCCCCCCCACAGGAGAGCACTGACCTTGCCCTAATCCCCCCACAGGAGAGCACTGACCTTGCCCTAATCCTCCCCACAGGAGAGCACTGACCTTGCCCTAATCCTCCACAGGAGAGCACTGACCTTGCCCTAATCCCCCACAGGAGAGCACTGACCTTGCCCTAATCCTCCCCACAGGAGAGCACTGACCTTGCCCTAATCCCCCACAGGAGAGCACTGACCTTGCCCTAATCCTCCCCACAGGAGAGCACTGACCTTGCCCTAATCCCCCCCACAGGAGAGCACTGACCTTGACCTAATCCTCCCCACAGGAGAGCACTGACCTTGCCCTAATCCTCCCACAGGAGAGCACTGACCTTGACCTGATCCTCCCCCAGGAGAGCACTGACCTTGCCCTAATCCCCCCCACAGGAGAGCACTGACCTTGACCTAATCCCCCCCACAGGAGAGCACTGACCTTGCCCTAATCCTCCCCCAGGAGAGCACTGACCTTGACCTAATCCTCCCCACAGGAGAGCACTGACCTTGCCCTAATCCTCCCCACAGGAGAGCACTGACCTTGACCTAATCCTCCCCACAGGAGAGCACTGACCTTGCCCTAATCCCCCCACAGGAGAGCACTGACCTTGCCCTAATCCCCCCACAGGAGAGCACTGACCTTGACCTAATTCCCCCACAGGAGAGCACTGACCTTGCCCTAATCCCCCCACAAGAGAGCACTGACCTTGCCCTAATCCTCCCCACAGGAGAGCACTGACCTTGCCCTAATCCCCCCACAGGAGAGCACTGACCTTGCCCTAATCCTCCCACAGGAGAGCACTGACCTTGCCCTAATCCCCCCCACAGGAGAGCACTGACCTTGCCCTAATCCCCCCACAGGAGAGCACTGACCTTGACCTTGCCCTAATCCTCCCCACAGGAGAGCACTGACCTTGCCCTAATCCTCCCCACAGGAGAGCACTGACCTTGCCCTAATCCCCCCACAGGAGAGCATTGACCTTGCCCTAATCCCCCCACAGGAGAGCACTGACTTGCCCTAATCCCCCCACAGGAGAGCACTGACCTTGCCCTAATCCCCCACAGGAGAGCACTGACCTTGCCCTAATCCCCCACAGGAGAGCACTGACCTTGCCCTAATCCCCCCACAGGAGAGCACTGACCTTGCCCTAATCCCCCCACAGGAGAGCACTGACCTTGCCCTAATCCCCCCACAGGAGAGCACTGACCTTGCCCTAATCCCCCCACAGGAGAGCACTGACCTTGCCCTAATCCCCCCACAGGAGAGCACTGACCTTGCCCTAATCCCCCCCACAGGAGAGCACTGACCTTGCCCTAATCCTCCCCACAGGAGAGCACTGACCTTGACCTAATCCCCCCACAGGAGAGCACTGACCTTGACCTTGCCCTAATCCCCCCACAGGAGAGCACTGACCTTGCCCTAATCCCCCCACAGGAGAGCACTGACCTTGCCCTAATCCTCCCCACAGGAGAGCACTGACCTTGCCCTAATCCCCCCACAGGAGAGCACTGACCTTGCCCTAATACCCCCACAGGAGAGCACTGACCTTGCCCTAATCCTCCCCACAGGAGAGCACTGACCTTGCCCTAATCCTCCCCACAGGAGAGCACTGACCTTGACCTAATCCCCCCACAGGAGAGCACTGACCTTGCCCTAATCCCCCCACAGGAGAGCACTGACCTTGCCCTAATCCTCCCCACAGGAGAGCACTGACCTTGCCCTAATCCCCCCACAGGAGAGCACTGACCTTGCCCTAATCCCCCCACAGGAGAGCACTGACCTTGCCCTGATCCCCCCACAGGAGAGCACTGACCTTGACCTAATCCTCCCCCAGGAGAGCACTGACCTTGCCCTAATCCCCCCCACAGGAGAGCACTGACCTTGACCTAATCCCCCCCACAGGAGAGCACTGACCTTGCCCTAATCCTCCCCCAGGAGAGCACTGACCTTGACCTAATCCTCCCCACAGGAGAGCACTGACCTTGCCCTAATCCTCCCCACAGGAGAGCACTGACCTTGACCTAATCCTCCCCACAGGAGAGCACTGACCTTGCCCTAATCCTCCCCACAGGAGAGCACTGACCTTGCCCTAATCCCCCCACAGGAGAGCACTGACCTTGCCCTAATCCCCCCACAGGAGAGCACTGACCTTGCCCTAATCCCCCCACAGGAGAGCACTGACCTTGCCCTAATCCCCCCACAGGAGAGCACTGACCTTGCCCTGATCCCCCCACAGGAGAGCACTGACCTTGCCCTAATCCTCCCACAGGAGAGCACTGACCTTGCCCTAATCCCCCCCACAGGAGAGCACTGACCTTGCCCTAATCCTCCCACAGGAGAGCACTGACCTTGCCCTAATCCCCCCACAGGAGAGCACTGACCTTGCCCTAATCCCCCCCACAGGAGAGCACTGACCTTGCCCTAATCCTCCCACAGGAGAGCACTGACCTTGCCCTAATCCCCCCACAGGAGAGCACTGACCTTGACCTAATCCTCCCCCAGGAGAGCACTGACCTTGCCCTAATCCTCCCCACAGGAGAGCACTGACCTTGCCCTAATCCTCCCCACAGGAGAGCACTGACCTTGACCTAATCCCCCCACAGGAGAGCAATGACCTTGCCCTAATCCTCCCCACAGGAGAGCACTGACCTTGCCCTAATCCCCCACAGGAGAGCACTGACCTTGCCCTAATCCTCCACAGGAGAGCACTGACCTTGCCCTAATCCTCCACAGGAGAGCACTGACCTTGCCCTAATCCCCCACAGGAGAGCACTGACCTTGCCCTAATCCTCCCCACAGGAGAGCACTGACCTTGCCCTAATCCCCCACAGGAGAGCACTGACCTTGCCCTAATCCTCCCCACAGGAGAGCACTGACTTTGCCCTAATCCCCCCACAGGAGAGCACTGACCTTGCCCTAATCCCCCCCACAGGAGAGCACTGACCTTGACCTAATTCCCCCACAGGAGAGCACTGACCTTGCCCTAATCCCCCCACAAGAGAGCACTGACCTTGCCCTAATCCTCCCCACAGGAGAGCACTGACCTTGCCCTAATCCTCCCACAGGAGAGCACTGACCTTGCCCTAATCCCCCCCACAGGAGAGCACTGACCTTGCCCTAATCCCCCCACAGGAGAGCACTGACCTTGCCCTAATCCCCCCACAGGAGAGCACTGACCTTGACCTTGCCCTAATCCTCCCCACAGGAGAGCACTGACCTTGCCCTAATCCTCCCCACAGGAGAGCACTGACCTTGCCCTAATCCCCCCACAGGAGAGCATTGACCTTGCCCTAATCCCCCCACAGGAGAGCACTGACCTTGACCTAATCCTCCCACAGGAGAGCACTGACCTTGCCCTAATCCCCCCACAGGAGAGCACTGACCTTGCCCTAATCCCCCCACAGGAGAGCACTGACCTTGCCCTAATCCCCCCACAGGAGAGCACTGACCTTGCCCTAATCCCCCCACAGGAGAGCACTGACCTTGCCCTAATCCCCCCACAGGAGAGCACTGACCTTGACCTTGCCCTAATCCTCCCCACAGGAGAGCACTGACCTTGCCCTAATCCCCCCACAGGAGAGCACTGACCTTGCCCTAATCCTCCCCACAGGAGAGCACTGACCTTGCTCTAATCCCCCCCACAGGAGAGCACTGACCTTGCCCTAATCCTCCCCACAGGAGAGCACTGACCTTGCCCTAATCCTCCCCACAGGAGAGCACTGACCTTGACCTAATCCTCCCCACAGGAGAGCACTGACCTTGCCCTAATCCCCCCACAGGAGAGCACTGACCTTGCCCTAATCCTCCCACAGGAGAGCACTGACCTTGCCCTAATCCCCCCACAGGAGAGCACTGACCTTGCCCTAATCCCCCCACAGGAGAGCACTGACCTTGACCTGATCCCCCCACAGGAGAGCACTGACTTTGACCTGATCCCCCCCCCAGGAGAGCACTGACCTTGCCCTAATCCCCCCACAGGAGAGCACTGACCTTGCCCTAATCCCCCCACAGGAGAGCACTGACCTTGCCCTAATCCTCCCCACAGGAGAGCACTGACCTTGCCCTAATCCTCCCCACAGGAGAGCACTGACCTTGACCTAATCCTCCCACAGGAGAGCACTGACCTTGCCCTAATCCCCCCACAGGAGAGCACTGACCTTGCCCTAATCCTCCCCACAGGAGAGCACTGACCTTGCCCTAATCCCCCCCACAGGAGAGCACTGACCTTGCCCTAATCCCCCCACAGGAGAGCATTGACCTTGCCCTAATCCCCCCACAGGAGAGCACTGACCTTGCCCTAATCCCCCCACAGGAGAGCACTGACCTTGCCCTAATCCCCCCCACAGGAGAGCACTGACCTTGCCCTAATCCCCCCACAGGAGAGCACTGACCTTGCCCTAATCCCCCCACAGGAGAGCACTGACCTTGCCCTAATCCTCCCCACAGGAGAGCACTGACCTTGACCTTGCCCTAATCCTCCCCACAGGAGAGCACTGACCTTGCCCTAATCCCCCCACAGGAGAGCACTGACCTTGACCTTGCCCTAATCCTCCCCACAGGAGAGCACTGACCTTGACCTTGCCCTAATCCTCCCCACAGGAGAGCACTGACCTTGCCCTAATCCTCCCCACAGGAGAGCACTGACCTTGCCCTAATCCCCCACAGGAGAGCACTGACCTTGACCTTGCCCTAATCCTCCCCACAGGAGAGCACTGACCTTGACCTTGCCCTAATCCTCCCCACAGGAGAGCACTGACCTTGCCCTAATCCTCCCCACAGGAGAGCACTGACCTTGCCCTAATCCCCCACAGGAGAGCACTGACCTTGCCCTAATCCTCCCACAGGAGAGCACTGACCTTGTCTTAATCCTCCCCACAGGAGAGCACTGACCTTGCCCTAATCCCCCCACAGGAGAGCACTGACCTTGCCCTAATCCTCCCCACAGGAGAGCACTGACCTTGCCCTAATCCCCCCACAGGAGAGCACTGACCTTGCCCTAATCCCCCCACAGGAGAGCACTGACCTTGCCCTAATCCCCCCCACAGGAGAGCACTGACCTTGCCCTAATCCCCCCACAGGAGAGCACTGACCTTGCCCTAATCCCCCCACAGGAGAGCACTGACCTTGACCTTGCCCTAATCCTCCCCACAGGAGAGCACTGACCTTGACCTTGCCCTAATCCTCCCCACAGGAGAGCACTGACCTTGCCCTAATCCTCCCCACAGGAGAGCACTGACCTTGCCCTAATCCCCCACAGGAGAGCACTGACCTTGCCCTAATCCTCCCACAGGAGAGCACTGACCTTGTCCTAATCCTCCCCACAGGAGAGCACTGACCTTGCCCTAATCCTCCCCCAGGAGAGCACTGACCTTGACCTAATCCTCCCCACAGGAGAGCACTGACCTTGCCCTAATCCTCCCCACAGGAGAGCACTGACCTTGACCTAATCCTCCCCACAGGAGAGCACTGACCTTGCCCTAATCCTCCCCACAGGAGAGCACTGACCTTGCCCTAATCCCCCCACAGGAGAGCACTGACCTTGCCCTAATCCCCCCACAGGAGAGCACTGACCTTGCCCTAATCCCCCCACAGGAGAGCACTGACCTTGCCCTAATCCCCCCCACAGGAGAGCACTGACCTTGCCCTAATCCTCCCACAGGAGAGCACTGACCTTGCCCTAATCCCCCCACAGGAGAGCACTGACCTTGCCCTAATCCCCCCCACAGGAGAGCACTGACCTTGCCCTAATCCTCCCACAGGAGAGCACTGACCTTGCCCTAATCCCCCCACAGGAGAGCACTGACCTTGACCTAATCCTCCCCCAGGAGAGCACTGACCTTGCCCTAATCCTCCCCACAGGAGAGCACTGACCTTGCCCTAATCCTCCCCACAGGAGAGCACTGACCTTGACCTAATCCCCCCACAGGAGAGCAATGACCTTGCCCTAATCCTCCCCACAGGAGAGCACTGACCTTGCCCTAATCCCCCCACAGGAGAGCACTGACCTTGCCCTAATCCCCCCACAGGAGAGCACTGACCTTGCCCTAATCCCCCACAGGAGAGCACTGACCTTGCCCTAATCCTCCCCACAGGAGAGCACTGACCTTGCCCTAATCCTCCCCACAGGAGAGCACTGACCTTGCCCTAATCCCCCACAGGAGAGCACTGACCTTGCCCTAATCCTCCCCACAGGAGAGCACTGACCTTGCCCTAATCCCCCACAGGAGAGCACTGACCTTGCCCTAATCCTCCCCACAGGAGAGCACTGACCTTGCCCTAATCCCCCCACAGGAGAGCACTGACCTTGCCCTAATCCCCCCCACAGGAGAGCACTGACCTTGACCTAATTCCCCCACAGGAGAGCACTGACCTTGCCCTAATCCCCCCACAAGAGAGCACTGACCTTGCCCTAATCCTCCCCACAGGAGAGCACTGACCTTGCCCTAATCCTCCCACAGGAGAGCACTGACCTTGCCCTAATCCCCCCCACAGGAGAGCACTGACCTTGCCCTAATCCCCCCACAGGAGAGCACTGACCTTGACCTTGCCCTAATCCTCCCCACAGGAGAGCACTGACCTTGCCCTAATCCTCCCCACAGGAGAGCACTGACCTTGCCCTAATCCCCCCACAGGAGAGCATTGACCTTGCCCTAATCCCCCCACAGGAGAGCACTGACCTTGACCTAATCCTCCCACAGGAGAGCACTGACCTTGCCCTAATCCCCCCACAGGAGAGCACTGACCTTGCCCTAATCCCCCCACAGGAGAGCACTGACCTTGCCCTAATCCCCCCACAGGAGAGCACTGACCTTGCCCTAATCCCCCCACAGGAGAGCACTGACCTTGCCCTAATCCCCCCACAGGAGAGCACTGACATTGACCTTGCCCTAATCCTCCCCACAGGAGAGCACTGACCTTGCCCTAATCCCCCCACAGGAGAGCACTGACCTTGCCCTAATCCTCCCCACAGGAGAGCACTGACCTTGCTCTAATCCCCCCCACAGGAGAGCACTGACCTTGCCCTAATCCTCCCCACAGGAGAGCACTGACCTTGACCTAATTCCCCCACAGGAGAGCACTGACCTTGACCTAATCCCCCCACAGGAGAGCACTGACCTTGCCCTAATCCCCCCACAGGAGAGCACTGACCTTGCCCTAATCCTCCCCACAGGAGAGCACTGACCTTGCCATAATCCCCCCACAGGAGAGCACTGACCTTGCCCTAATCCCCCCACAGGAGAGCACTGACCTTGCCCTAATCCTCCCCACAGGAGAGCACTGACCTTGCCCTAATCCTCCCCACAGGAGAGCACTGACCTTGACCTTGCCCTAATCCTCCCCACAGGAGAGCACTGACCTTGCCCTAATCCCCCCACAGGAGAGCATGACCTTTACCTTGCCCTAATCCTCCCCACAGGAGAGCACTGACCTTGACCTTGCCCTAATCCTCCCCACAGGAGAGCACTGACCTTGCCCTAATCCTCCCCACAGGAGAGCACTGACCTTGCCCTAATCCCCCACAGGAGAGCACTGACCTTGCCCTAATCCCCCCACAGGAGAGCACTGACCTTGACCTTGCCCTAATCCTCCCCACAGGAGAGCACTGACCTTGACCTTGCCCTAATCCTCCCCACAGGAGAGCACTGACCTTGTCTTAATCCTCCCCACAGGAGAGCACGGACCTTGCCCTAATCCCCCCACAGGAGAGCACTGACCTTGCCCTAATCATCCCCACAGGAGAGCACTGACCTTGCCCTAATCCCCCCACAGGAGAGCACTGACCTTGCCCTAATCCCCCCACAGGAGAGCACTGACCTTGCCCTAATCCCCCCCACAGGAGAGCACTGACCTTGCCCTAATCCCCCCACAGGAGAGCACTGACCTTGCCCTAATCCCCCCACAGGAGAGCACTGACCTTGACCTTGCCCTAATCCTCCCCACAGGAGAGCACTGACCTTGACCTTGCCATAATCCTCCCCACAGGAGAGCAATGACCTTGCCCTAATCCTCCCCACAGGAGAGCACTGACCTTGCCCTAATCCCCCACAGGAGAGCACTGACCTTGCCCTAATCCCCCCACAGGAGAGCACTGACCTTGACCTAATCCTCCCCACAGGAGAGCACTGACCTTGCCCTAATCCTCCCCACAGGAGAGCACTGACCTTGACCTAATCCTCCCCACAGGAGAGCACTGACCTTGCCCTAATCCTCCCCACAGGAGAGCACTGACCTTGCCCTAATCCCCCCACAGGAGAGCACTGACCTTGCCCTAATCCCCCCACAGGAGAGCACTGACCTTGCCCTAATCCCCCCACAGGAGAGCACTGACATTGCCCTAATCCCCCCCACAGGAGAGCACTGACCTTGCCCTAATCCCCCCCACAGGAGAGCACTGACCTTGCCCTAATCCTCCCACAGGAGAGCACTGACCTTGCCCTAATCCCCCCACAGGAGAGCACTGACCTTGCCCTAATCCCCCCCACAGGAGAGCACTGACCTTGCCCTAATCCTCCCACAGGAGAGCACTGACCTTGCCCTAATCCCCCCACAGGAGAGCACTGACCTTGACCTAATCCTCCCCCAGGAGAGCACTGACCTTGCCCTAATCCTCCCCACAGGAGAGCACTGACCTTGCCCTAATCCTCCCCACAGGAGAGCACTGACCTTGACCTAATCCCCCCACAGGAGAGCAATGACCTTGCCCTAATCCTCCCCACAGGAGAGCACTGACCTTGCCCTAATCCCCCACAGGAGAGCACTGACCTTGCCCTAATCCTCCCCACAGGAGAGCACTGACCTTGCCCTAATCCTCCACAGGAGAGCACTGACCTTGCCCTAATCCCCCACAGGAGAGCACTGACCTTGCCCTAATCCTCCCCACAGGAGAGCACTGACCTTGCCCTAATCCCCCACAGGAGAGCACTGACCTTGCCCTAATCCTCCCCACAGGAGAGCACTGACTTTGCCCTAATCCCCCCACAGGAGAGCACTGACCTTGCCCTAATCCCCCCCACAGGAGAGCACTGACCTTGACCTAATTCCCCCACAGGAGAGCACTGACCTTGCCCTAATCCCCCCACAAGAGAGCACTGACCTTGCCCTAATCCTCCCCACAGGAGAGCACTGACCTTGCCCTAATCCTCCCACAGGAGAGCACTGACCTTGCCCTAATCCCCCCCACAGGAGAGCACTGACCTTGCCCTAATCCCCCCACAGGAGAGCACTGACCTTGCCCTAATCCCCCCACAGGAGAGCACTGACCTTGACCTTGCCCTAATCCTCCCCACAGGAGAGCACTGACCTTGCCCTAATCCTCCCCACAGGAGAGCACTGACCTTGCCCTAATCCCCCCACAGGAGAGCATTGACCTTGCCCTAATCCCCCCACAGGAGAGCACTGACCTTGACCTAATCCTCCCACAGGAGAGCACTGACCTTGCCCTAATCCCCCCACAGGAGAGCACTGACCTTGCCCTAATCCCCCCACAGGAGAGCACTGACCTTGCCCTAATCCCCCCACAGGAGAGCACTGACCTTGACCTTGCCCTAATCCTCCCCACAGGAGAGCACTGACCTTGCCCTAATCCCCCCACAGGAGAGCACTGACCTTGCCCTAATCCTCCCCACAGGAGAGCACTGACCTTGCTCTAATCCCCCCCACAGGAGAGCACTGACCTTGCCCTAATCCTCCCCACAGGAGAGCACTGACCTTGCCCTAATCCTCCCCACAGGAGAGCACTGACCTTGACCTAATTCCCCCACAGGAGAGCACTGACCTTGCCCTAATCCTCCCCACAGGAGAGCACTGAACTTGCCCTAATCCTCCCCACAGGAGAGCACTGACCTTGCCCTAATCCTCCCCACAGGAGAGCACTGACCTTGCCCTAATCCTCCCCACAGGAGAGCACTGACCTTGACCTAATCCCCCCACAGGAGAGCACTGACCTTGCCCTAATCCCCCCACAGGAGAGCACTGACCTTGCCCTAATCCTCCCCACAGGAGAGCACTGACCTTGCCCTAATCCCCCCACAGGAGAGCACTGACCTTGCCCTGATCCCCCCACAGGAGAGCACTGACCTTGACCTGATCCCCCCCCCAGGAGAGCACTGACCTTGCCCTAATCCCCCCCACAGGAGAGCACTGACCTTGACCTAATCCCCCCCACAGGAGAGCACTGACCTTGCCCTAATCCTCCCACAGGAGAGCACTGACCTTGCCCTAATCCCCCCACAGGAGAGCACTGACCTTGACCTAATCCTCCCCCAGGAGAGCACTGACCTTGCCCTAATCCTCCCCACAGGAGAGCACTGACCTTGCCCTAATCCTCCCCACAGGAGAGCACTGACCTTGACCTAATCCCCCCACAGGAGAGCAATGACCTTGCCCTAATCCTCCCCACAGGAGAGCACTGACCTTGCCCTAATCCCCCACAGGAGAGCACTGACCTTGCCCTAATCCTCCCCACAGGAGAGCACTGACCTTGCCCTAATCCTCCACAGGAGAGCACTGACCTTGCCCTAATCCCCCCACAGGAGAGCACTGACCTTGCCCTAATCCCCCCACAGGAGAGCACTGACCTTGCCCTAATCCTCCCCACAGGAGAGCACTGACCTTGCCCTAATCCTCCCCACCGGAGAGCACTGACCTTGCCCTAATCCTCCACAGGAGAGCACTAACCTTGCCCTAATCCCCCACAGGAGAGCACTGACCTTGCCCTAATCCTCCCCAAAGGAGAGCACTGACCTTGCCCTAATCCCCCACAGGAGAGCACTGACCTTGCCCTAATCCTCCCCACAGGAGAGCACTGACCTTGCCCTAATCCCCCCACAGGAGAGCACTGACCTTGCCCTAATCCCCCCCACAGGAGAGCACTGACCTTGACCTAATTCCCCCACAGGAGAGCACTGACCTTGCCCTAATCCCCCCACAAGAGAGCACTGACCTTGCCCTAATCCTCCCCACAGGAGAGCACTGACCTTGCCCTAATCCTCCCACAGGAGAGCACTGACCTTGCCCTAATCCCCCCCACAGGAGAGCACTGACCTTGCCCTAATCCCCCCACAGGAGAGCACTGACCTTGCCCTAATCCCCCCACAGGAGAGCACTGACCTTGACCTTGCCCTAATCCTCCCCACAGGAGAGCACTGACCTTGCCCTAATCCTCCCCACAGGAGAGCACTGACCTTGCCCTAATCCCCCCACAGGAGAGCATTGACCTTGCCCTAATCCTCCCCACAGGAGAGCACTGACCTTGACCTAATCCTCCCACAGGAGAGCACTGACCTTGCCCTAATCCCCCCACAGGAGAGCACTGACCTTGCCCTAATCCCCCCACAGGAGAGCACTGACCTTGCCCTAATCCCCCCACAGGAGAGCACTGACCTTGCCCTAATCCCCCCACAGGAGAGCACTGACCTTGCCCTAATCCCCCCACAGGAGAGCACTGACCTTGACCTTGCCCTAATCCTCCCCACAGGAGAGCACTGACCTTGCCCTAATCCCCCCACAGGAGAGCACTGACCTTGCCCTAATCCTCCCCACAGGAGAGCACTGACCTTGCTCTAATCCCCCCCACAGGAGAGCACTGACCTTGCCCTAATCCTCCCCACAGGAGAGCACTGACCTTGACCTAATTCCCCCACAGGAGAGCACTGACCTTGCCCTAATCCTCCCCACAGGAGAGCACTGAACTTGCCCTAATCCTCCCCACAGGAGAGCACTGACCTTGCCCTAATCCTCCACAGGAGAGCACTGACCTTGCCCTAATCCTCCCCACAGGAGAGCACTGACCTTGACCTTGCCCTAATCCCCCCACAGGAGAGCACTGACCTTGCCCTAATCCCCCCACAGGAGAGCACTGACCTTGCCCTAATCCTCCCCACAGGAGAGCACTGACCTTGCCCTAATCCTCCCCACAGGAGAGCACTGACCTTGCCCTAATCCTCCCCACAGGAGAGCACTGACCTTGACCTAATCCCCCCACAGGAGAGCACTGACCTTGCCCTAATCCCCCCACAGGAGAGCACTGACCTTGCCCTAATCCTCCCCACAGGAGAGCACTGACCTTGCCCTAATCCCCCCACAGGAGAGCACTGACCTTGCCCTGATCCCCCCACAGGAGAGCACTGACCTTGACCTGATCCTCCCCCAGGAGAGCACTGACCTTGCCCTAATCCCCCCCACAGGAGAGCACTGACCTTGACCTAATCCCCCCCACAGGAGAGCACTGACCTTGCCCTAATCCTCCCCCAGGAGAGCACTGACCTTGACCTAATCCTCCCCACAGGAGAGCACTGACCTTGCCCTAATCCTCCCCACAGGAGAGCACTGACCTTGACCTAATCCTCCCCACAGGAGAGCACTGACCTTGCCCTAATCCTCCCCACAGGAGAGCACTGACCTTGCCCTAATCCCCCCACAGGAGAGCACTGACCTTGCCCTAATCCCCCCACAGGAGAGCACTGACCTTGCCCTAATCCCCCCACAGGAGAGCACTGACCTTGCCCTAATCCCCCCACAGGAGAGCACTGACCTTGCCCTAATCCCCCCACAGGAGAGCACTGACCTTGCCCTGATCCCCCCACAGGAGAGCACTGACCTTGACCTAATCCCCCCACAGGAGAGCACTGACCTTGCCCTAATCCCCCCCACAGGAGAGCACTGACCTTGCCCTAATCCTCCCACAGGAGAGCACTGACTTTGCCCTAATCCCCCCCACAGGAGAGCACTGACCTTGCCCTGATCCTCCCCACAGGAGAGCACTGACCTTGACCTAATCCCTCCACAGGAGAGCACTGACCTTGCCCTAATCCTCCCCACAGGAGAGCACTGACCTTGCCGTAATCCTCCCCACAGGAGAGCACTGACCTTGCCCTAATCCCCCCACAGGAGAGCACTGACCTTGCCCTAATCCCCCCACAGGAGAGCACTGACCTTGCCCTAATCCCCCCACAGGAGAGCACTGACCTTGCCCTAATCCTCCCCACAGGAGAGCACTGACCTTGACCTAATCCCCCCACAGGAGAGCACTGACCTTGACCTAATCCCTCCACAGGAGAGCACTGACCTTGCCCTAATCCCCCCACAGGAGAGCACTGACCTTGCCCTAATCCTTCCACAGGAGAGCACTGACCTTGCCCTAATCCCCCCCACAGGAGAGCACTGACCTTGCCCTAATCCTCCCCACAGGAGAGCACTGACCTTGACCTAATCCCTCCACAGGAGAGCACTGACCTTGCCCTAATCCCCCCACAGGAGAGCACTGACCTTGCCCTAATCCTCCCCACAGGAGAGCACTGACCTTGCCCTAATCCTCCCCACAGGAGAGCACTGACCTTGCCCTAATCCCCCCACAGGAGAGCACTGACCTTGCCCTAATCCTCCACAGGAGAGCACTGACCTTGCCCTAATCCTCCCCACAGGAGAGCACTGACCTTGCACTAATCCCCCCACAGGAGAGCACTGACCTTGCCCTAATCCTCCCCACAGGAGAGCACTGACCTTGACCTAATCCCCCCCACAGGAGAGCACTGACCTTTCCCTAATCCCCCCACAGGAGAGCACTGACCTTGACCTAATCCTCCCCACAGGAGAGCACTGACCTTGCCCTAATCCCCCCACAGGAGAGCACTGACCTTGCCCTAATCCTCCCCACAGGAGAGCACTGACCTTGACCTAATCCCCCCCACAGGAGAGCACTGACCTTGCCCTAATCCCCCCACAGGAGAGCACTGACCTTGCCCTAATCCTCCCCACAGGAGAGCACTGACCTTGACCTTGCCCTAATCCCCCCCACAGGAGAGCACTGACCTTGCCCTAATCCCCCCCACAGGAGAGCACTGACCTTGCCCTAATCCTCCCCACAGGAGAGCACTGACCTTGACCTTGCCCTAATCCCCCCACAGGAGAGCACTGACCTTGACCTTGCCCTAATCCTCCCCACAGGAGAGCACTGACCTTGACCTTGCCCTAATCCTCCCCACAGGAGAGCACTGACCTTGACCTAATCCCCCCCACAGGAGAGCACTGACCTTGACCTTGCCCTAATCCCCCCACAGGAGAGCACTGACCTTGCCCTAATCCCCCCACAGGAGAGCACTGACCTTGCCCTAATCCTCCCCACAGGAGAGCACTGACCTTGACCTAATCCCCCCACAGGAGAGCACTGACCTTGACCTAATCCCTCCACAGGAGAGCACTGACCTTGCCCTAATCCCCCCACAGGAGAGCACTGACCTTGCCCTAATCCTTCCACAGGAGAGCACTGACCTTGCCCTAATCCCCCCCACAGGAGAGCACTGACCTTGCCCTAATCCTCCCCACAGGAGAGCACTGACCTTGACCTAATCCCTCCACAGGAGAGCACTGACCTTGCCCTAATCCCCCCACAGGAGAGCACTGACCTTGCCCTAATCCTCCCCACAGGAGAGCACTGACCTTGCCCTAATCCTCCCCACAGGAGAGCACTGACCTTGCCCTAATCCTCCCCACAGGAGAGCACTGACCTTGCCCTAATCCCCCCACAGGAGAGCACTGACCTTGCCCTAATCCTCCCCACAGGAGAGCACTGACCTTGCCCTAATCCCCCCCACAGGAGAGCACTGACCTTGCCCTAATCCTCCCCCAGGAGAGCACTGACCTTGCCCTAATCCCCCCACAGGAGAGCACTGACCTTGCCCTAATCCTCCACAGGAGAGCACTGACCTTGCCCTAATCCTCCCCACAGGAGAGCACTGACCTTGCACTAATCCCCCCACAGGAGAGCACTGACCTTGCCCTAATCCTCCCCACAGGAGAGCACTGACCTTGACCTAATCCCCCCCACAGGAGAGCACTGACCTTGCCCTAATCCCCCCACAGGAGAGCACTGACCTTGACCTAATCCTCCCCACAGGAGAGCACTGACCTTGCCCTAATCCCCCCACAGGAGAGCACTGACCTTGCCCTAATCCTCCCCACAGGAGAGCACTGACCTTGACCTAATCCCCCCCACAGGAGAGCACTGACCTTGCCCTAATCCCCCCACAGGAGAGCACTGACCTTGCCCTAATCCTCCCCACAGGAGAGCACTGACCTTGACCTTGCCCTAATCCCCCCCACAGGAGAGCACTGACCTTGCCCTAATCCCCCCCACAGGAGAGCACTGACCTTGCCCTAATCCTCCCCACAGGAGAGCACTGACCTTGACCTTGCCCTAATCCCCCCACAGGAGAGCACTGACCTTGACCTTGCCCTAATCCTCCCCACAGGAGAGCACTGACCTTGACCTTGCCCTAATCCTCCCCACAGGAGAGCACTGACCTTGACCTAATCCCCCCCACAGGAGAGCACTGACCTTGACCTTGCCCTAATCCCCCCACAGGAGAGCACTGACCTTGACCTTGCCCTAATCCCCCCCACAGGAGAGCACTGACCTTGCCCTAATCCCCCCCACAGGAGAGCACTGACCTTGCCCTAATCCTCCCCACAGGAGAGCACTGACCTTGCCCTAATCCCCCCCACAGGAGAGCACTGACCTTGCCCTAATCCCCCCACAGGAGAGCACTGACCTTGCCCTAATCCCCCCACAGGAGAGCACTGACCTTGCCCTAATCCCCCCACAGGAGAGCACTCCGTGTTCTTTTTACACATTGGGAAGGTCAAATGAAGGGGGATAGTCGACCTCCTGGCAAGGGCTGCGTGTATTTTGGGTTGTCTTATGGGGGTGTGAATACGCTCACTAGACCCCTAAGGGAGGCCCTGCTGCCTCTGATGTTGGGGCAGAGGATTTGCCTCAGTGGCAGAGGGTGGTCAGTTACAGAGACCCACTCCCTTCCCGGGTGGGAATCAGGTGGCCCTGGCTGACTGTGAGGTGGCCACCCCGCATCCTGGCCCCGCCGCCTCACATACCCCGCAGCTTCGTGGGTTGGCGGTGGCTTTGTGAGCTGGTCCTGGGGGGTCCTCTTCTTCTGCCCTCCCTGTCCACTTCGATCTCCTCAGGAGGGGTCGGGGTAGAGTACTCCAGATGCCCAGCCCTCTCCACGTCCAGGCCGCTGAGCTGTGTAAGGAGCCACCAGGGCTGGAACCGCCGAGCCTGACCCGGAGCTGCTGGGAGGTGCTGAGCCGGCGTTGGCGGGCTTCGCTCCAGGGCGATGGTTCACGTCGGGCTGTATATTTTCCTGGCCTGCTGCTTCTGACAAGATAAAGTGCTTTCCTGACACGCGGAATTTTCCAATGAAGATTTCATTGTCTTGTCCCCTGTGAGAAGTGATGAGTGAACTGGATATTTCTCTCTTCAACCTTCATCAATAAAAAATTTTTCTGGTTGGGTTATTCCTGTCGATTCTTAATGAAGTGGCGTTTTATGAGGTGCCATTCTGTCTTAGACTTCAGAAAGAGCCCGGGATAGATGGCACGTTGAAGTGGGGGCATTAAACGTCGGAATGTGTATTAATGGCCGTGTGCATACATAACACGGGAGTAAATACACAGTTATTGGGGATTTAATGCACCTCGTCCAGAGGAGGATAGATCACACATTAAAGCATAATTACTGGCTGGAAGGAGGAATAGATCACCTGCGCAGCCAGATTCATCAGCCTGACTCCCACACGTCAGCCGCCGAGCCAGGTGGGTGCCCATGCGTCTGCCATCCGCCACTCAGCCTGACACACCGACTGGCTTAGCTCCAGAGCTAAGCTGGTGACCTCCCCGACTGAAAGGCATCGTCACCTGGTGAAAAACATCTTTGTGATGGAGCACGCGGCTGAAGTGTGGCCTGG
Organism: Ictidomys tridecemlineatus; assembly: GCF_052094955.1. Taxonomy (NCBI): domain Eukaryota; kingdom Metazoa; phylum Chordata; class Mammalia; order Rodentia; family Sciuridae; genus Ictidomys; species Ictidomys tridecemlineatus. Next base: position 227,376,731 of record NC_135478.1, read on the forward strand.
ACCAGCAGGTGGCCTGGCCTTGAGGCCAGCGTGGGTGGGGAGGTGGCTCGGGCTGCGGTCAGTCAGCATTGATGGCCACACAGAGCCCAGCTCCCTGCAGACGGGTCTCTCGGGCCATCAGGGCCTGGGGGCGGCAGGCTGCGGCAGAGGCCCCGGGCAGCTTTTCGAACCCAAGTTCAGCCTGGGGCCTCCTTTCATCCCAGCTGGTTCTGCTGGGTCCCAGGGGGAAGAGCCTCCCAGGAAGCTCCGAGATTCTCCTCCTCCCAGGCCACCTGTCACCAGTCCTCCAAGTGTAACCCCCAGGGGGATGCGTGCATGTGACAGATGGTGGTGTAGCATGTACGTGTGAGCTGTGTGTGTGTGAGGTTAGTGTGTGTGTGGTGTTTGTGTGCATATATGTGAATACGTGGTGTGAGGTTAGTGTGTTTGAGTTGTATGTGTAGGATGATGGTATGTGTGAGTGTGTGGTATTTGTGTGCATATGTGTGAGTGTATGTGTGTGAGGTTAGTGTGTGTAGGTTGTGTAGGGTGATGTGAGAGTACTTTTGTGTGTATGTATGTTAGTGTGTGCATGAGGTTAGAATGTAGTATATATGCATTATATGTGTGTGTAGGGTGATGGTGGGAATGTGTGTGCATGTGTGAGTTTGTGTGAGCTTAGTGTGCATGGGTTATGTGTGTAGGGTGATATGATAGTATGTTTGTGTACAAAATGTGTGGGTGCATGTGCAGGTTGGTGTGTGTGCCTTGTGTGTGTGTGTGGGGGTGATGGTGGTAGTAGTGGGTGTTTTTGTATTTATGCATAAGTTTATGTGTGTGTGAGGTTAGTGTGTGGGGGTTGTGTGTGTGGGGTGAGGTGATAGTATGTGTGTATATGTGTGGGTGCATGTGCAGATTAGTATGTGTGCTTTGTGTGTAGGGGCGATGGTGGTTGTGGTGTGTGTGTGTGTATGCATGTGTGTGAGGTCAGTGTGTGTGGGTGGTGGTGTGTGTGGACTCCAGGTCTGTCAATGGAGTGCACTGAGGGTGTGGAGCTGGGGAGCTGGAGGCCAGGGATGGGACAGCGTCTTTGTTTTGCAGGAGAGGAGGGGGACTGCTAAGGAGGGACCGCCTTGACCACGGTCCCACTCACTCCTGGAGAACCAAGCTCTCCTGCTCCTTGGGAGAGGCCACATTGCCCAGCATATCACCTGAGCCTTCAGCATGTATGCAGCAGGTGCCAAATGTGCTGCAAGAGGCCACGGGAGGACAGACAGACTTCTGCACCTCTGGAGCCTGAAGCTGCATTTCCTCACAGCCTTGCCAATAGCAGTGAGCGCACAGAGAGACCTGACCAAGGAAAGGAGGTCTACGAATGTAGACTCCAAAGTTAATTTTGCCAAAGTTTTTGTACAAAGCATCCATTAGCTGGAGATGGGGAGAGGAGCCTGTGGCTTCTGGACCGTTCTGCACCCGCTCCTCCCACCAGGCACTCTGTCTTTGCTTCCAGTGAACTGGCTGGAGGAGAGAGGGCATAGCGTGTGGCACTCATGACACAGATTCTGTGCTGGGGCTCAAGGAGGCAGCAGGAATTGCATCCAGTTCTACACATGTCACATCTTGTCCCTCACAGATGGAGAGGGGATGAGGTGAGCTGATGACGGTGTGGGGGACAGCCCAAGAGGGAGGCTGGTAGAGGACAAAAAGGACCATGAGATGCGCTGGAGGAAACTCAAGACCAGGGGTGGGCAAGTGAGAGACAGTGAGACAGCCCCCAAAGGAGAGAGGGTTTTGTGGGAAGGTATGCACTGGGGGCACAGAGACACCCCCTGGTGATGTCATCGCCATCACTGTCATCACCATCACCAGCATCAGCAGCATAAACATCATCATGAATATCAGCAGCACAGCAGCATCATCATCTCCACCACCACCATTGTCAGAATTGTCATCACCAGCATCACCACCATCACCACCATGATCATCACCATCACCATCATCACCACCATGATCATCACCATCACCATCATCACCACCATGATCATTATCATCACCACCATCATCATCATCATCTCCACCACCACCATTGTCAGAATTGTCATCACCAGCATCACCACCATCACCACCATGATCATTATCATCACCACCATCATCATCATCATCACCACCATCACCATTACAACCACTATCATCATCATCATCAACAACAACAGCAGCATCATCACCATCAGCAGCATCATCACCACCACCATCACCACCATGATCATTACCATCACCATCATCACCACCATTATCATTACAACCACTATCATCATCACCATTATCATCATCAACATCATCTTCATCATCATTTCCATCAGCAGCAACATCACATCAGCATGATCACCATCATCATCATAACCATCATCAGCATTGTCATCATCAGCATCATCATCAACATCAACATCATCACTACCATCATCATCATCATCATCATCAACAGCATCATCATCACCATCAGCAGCATCATCACCATCAGCAGCATCACCATCAACAGCAGCATCATCACCGTCAGCAGCATCACCATCATCACCATGACCAGCAGCAGCAGCAGCAGCAGCAGCAGCAGCAGCAGCAGCAGCAGCAGCATCACCATCAACAGCAGCAGCATCATCACCGTCAGCAGCATCACCATCATCACCATGACCACCACCATCAGCAGCAGCAGCATCATCACCATCAGCAGCATCATCACCATCAGCAGCATCATCACCATCTCTCTCCATCCCGCCTCACTACCTCCTGGTGACCACTGATGGTTTTCTCCTGTCTCCACAGCTTTGCCTTTCCAAGAATGTCGAGTGTTGGCCTCAGCGTGCAGCCTTCCATGGGCTTCTCCCCTGGGCAACGGCAGTTCAGCTTCTTGTGTCTTCATTCCATTGTCCAGGTGTCCCTGGGCCTTGCTGTGCATTCACCTGCTGAAGACATCTGGAGTGCTTTCCAGTTTTGGAAACTAAAGCTTCTCTAAATATCTGTGTGCAGATTCTTATGTGGATATAAATTTTCACCCACTTGGGCAAATACCAGGAATGTGATTGCGGGATCTTGTGGGAAGAGTCTGTTCAGTTTTGCAGGGAAATGCCAACCGTCTTCTGCATCCCTGTACTCTTGACTGGCTCCATCTTGCTGTCACCCCACACTCTGGGTCCCCATCAGCACCCTAGGACCCTCGGGGAACCTGAGGATCCATGGACCCCACGTGGCTCCCCACCAGGGGGTTTCATAAGAGGTGACCCAGTACTACTCTCACCTAAGCCCCTTTCCTCAGTTGTCTGGGCTGTTAGGAAAGAAAGTGCTCAATTTACCCAATTCACAAAGAATTGAGGCCGCCGATAAGCCCTGACTTCCTCTGTGGTTGCATTCTGAAAATACCAGTCTGCCGTCTGTTCAGTCTGAATTTTGATGCTAAAGACTCAAATTAATTAAAACCCAGAATTCCTAGGTCTCTTGATTTGTTTTCTCACCTAGAAAATGATCCTCTTGGATTCTGAGAATGAGTTTCTAATGTCTTTTCTGACCAAATCAAAGACAGTGGGATGAAGATAGCTGGACTTTGGCGAGGCCAGGTGGAGGCGTCTGCGGCAGAGGCAGCAAACCCTCTCCCTCTCGCACCCTCCCGGTCTCTGCTTTTAAAGGTGTGGGGTCTGAAAGCCCCCCCCCCCCCCCCGCTGTCTTTCCAGGCCTGCGGAGGCTGCCCTGGATCTATGGCTGTGTGTTCCTGGTAAGCAGGGCTTCCCGGCTCCTCGGCTGCTTAGTCCTCCTGTGAGGAGCTCCACTGAGCGGGGGTGCAGAGCAATGCTGGTCTGTCTGCAGCCTGCCCAGGTGTTCCTGGAAGCCAGTGTGCAGGGCAGCCCCAGGGGTGGGGTGGGAGGCAAGCCTGGACAGACGCCCTCTTACTGGGTTCTGATTCAGTAGGCCTGGGAGGGGGCACTGGAACCTGCACCATGATCAGCAATATAAGAGACTCACTCTGCAAGGTCATTTTATGAGCAAAGACACCAAGGTTGAATGCTGTGGCTGAGTCGGGCTGTTTATGCTGCAGAATCGATACTTGACCTTGGCCCCTTGGGCTCCAGGGCCAAGTTCCTTCCACTCCACCATCCCGCCTCTCGGTTGGGCCCACATGGGATTCGCCTTCATGATTGGTGACGGAAGGGAGTGAGGGGCCCGCAGGTGCCTGAGCCCCGTGGGTGCTCTGCACACATTGCCTCACGCCAGCCGCGAGCTCTTCTCCACGGTGCTGTTCTTCACAGTCTCCTGACGCAGCAGGTTGCTCTGCTCCCGTTTCACAGATGAGCATGTGAGGGCCAGAGAGCAGGCTCAAGGTCACAGCCAGACCATGGCAGAGTCAGGAAGACCCGGCCCAAGAGGACCTTCTTTTTATCAGATGGACATTGCAGCCTGCCCAGGAGTCCTCTCAGCCTCTGTTGATCACCCCCTGCCCGTGGCGTCTCCGGCCAACTCTTCTCCCCTGTGCCTGCGATAGGGCCTGTGAACATCTGAGCCTCCCGCTCGTCTTTTCTGAAGCCCTGAATTTACGGGGCCCCTTTCCTCTGTCGGTTCCTTTCCCTTCTGGTGTCTGAAGGTCAGTGAGTCGCCTTTCCTTGAGCCATGAACCTGGGGATATTTTACAAGGCTGCTTCGTGGACCTTCCTCGGTGCTGGTCAGGTGGTTCCTTCACCCTAGGTGGAGAGCACATTCCGGGAAGGTACATATATTTCTTTCCAATTGATTTCTTGTCAGGTCTAACAAGATCAATCAAATCATATGGCCAATAAAGCTGATTTAGCACTCATAAAGCTCCGGGACATCTCCTGGAGCTGAGGACGAATGACAAAGAGGCGGACCTGTGTGTCCCTTCAGCCCCCTGTCACGGAGAGCTTTGCCTCCAAGACCCCTGCCCATCCACCAGGGGATGCCAGGGAGGACTCTGGTGGGAAGCAAAGCTGGCAAGAGAGGTGGCGGCGGGGCAGACGTCACCCCGGCTGCAGGAGCAGCAGCCTCACACGGCAGTGCTGGGGGGGGGGGGACAGCAGGGAGACAGGCTCTTTCCCTCTGGATCTTGTTTTGGGAAACTCTGTTCTTCTACGGCCCTTGGTCTAATGTAGCCACACAGTTGGAACGGGAACCCACCCCTGGCCCTTCTTGGCCACCACTGCTGGGTCCAGGGTGGGCGCTGGGTCTGAGATAGGCCCAAAGAATCCTCCCTCTGGAATTGGAAAGTGGGCATGAGAGACTGAGCCAAGAGCAGAGGGGCAGGGAAGAGCTGGTGCTGGGTAGCTCGTCTCGTCGGTGGTGAGCAGCCGGGCCGAAGGTCAGCACATCCTTTAAGTCCTGGAAGCGTCCCTGTCCCTGTTTCTTCAGCTCTTGGGTGGTGGGGGGGATCCTCAGCACTTGTAGCCTGCAACAGATCCCTCATTGGTGGAGACAGCCCCGTGGAGTTACTCCACACAACCAGACACATCTGGGAGAAGCAGGTTTCTTTGGGGCAGGCTCTGCCCCAGCTAATGCGGGTCTGGAGAAGTCTTATAAGAAGGGGACTTTAGGGCCTGTGCAGCCCTGGCACTCCTGGCTCCTGCAGGGTATTTCTTAGGACTGCCTTGTGGAGTACTGAGCCTTGTTAGCTGCTTGGGCACGCCCTCCCGCTAACCGTGACACTCTCGTGCCTCACACCCTGCCTGCTACACACAGGGGACATTCAGCCTGGGCTGCCGCAGTCTGGCTGGGCACAAAATCACCGAGCCACCACAAAAACTTGTAGATTCCAACAGCAACTCTTTATTCCCGAACTCTCACCCTACGCGGCACCCTACACGCACGTTCTGGGAAAATCCACACCTCCACTGGGCTCTGCATCCCAAATACTCTCTGAATCCCGGGAGAACTCAACGGGAACTCAAGGAGTGGCGCCTGAGGCAGCAGGATGCACCCTATTCCCAGCAGGATCCACCCTAAACCCGGATCCGCCCTAAACCCTGAGCAGGGTCACCTTTCAAATCAAAACTCTCAAACATTCATGCAATGTCACTGCAAATGACCTGGGCCCAAGGCCAGCCCATTTCCACAATGGAGAGTCCTCCCTCTAAGCAACATGGGGTAGGCTGACAAGGAAATTGCCATGCGTCATTCCTACTTGGCTATGGCTCTCAGCACTGGGCTCCTGATGAGCCCAACCCTCCAGCTTTGCAGAAAGGCGCTGTGATGTCCCCAAGGTCACTCAGTTAGGCATTATCATGGTCCAGGGGTTAGAATGAAGAATCCCTGAACTTCCAGGAAAGGTGGCATGAGATGCAGGCCCATGAAGGAATCTGTGCTGAGCATGCTGAGGTCGAGTCCTACTGCGCCTACTGGTTGGTGCTGGAAATACAGCAGTGAACCAGATGAAGACTTGCTCTGGGGAGCTCACGTTCTAGTGGAGGGAGACGTCGTGTTCCTCCATGGTGTCTACACTACATTGCACTGTAAGGGTCCGGCGGAACGTCGGAGAAAGAGACCATACAAGAGACTGGCTCCATGCAATTGGCAAAAGGGGATTTATTGGGGATCCATTCCAGCGCGCTGGGGCCCCGTGCTCACCCAAGAAAGGAGAGCAGCCCGGAGCCCCGAACTGAGGTCAAGCAGAGCTTCAGTACACTTTCTGGAGAGGGCGGTGGGCTTTGCATACATCAGAACAAATCATCATGAGGCGCGGGAAAATTGAACAAAAACTCTGAGACGTGATTGGCACATTCATTGGTGGGAACAGGTCGGGCGGGGGTGATTGGTCATTCCTAAGCTGGGTACACATTCAAACTGATTGGTTCAGGCCCTGTGACAAACTGCACAGGGCCCTAGGCTAAATGGCCAGTAGGGCGTTGTTTTAACTATCTCAGGAATTCCAGGTTCTGGGTGTAACAGAGGAACTCAATAATACCTAATCTTTTACATTCAAGCTTTCCAGCTTAGAAACTTTACCCTTTCAGCACCATGCTGCAGCAGTTGGTGTCATGCAGGAAAACAAGGCCCAGTGTGTATGTGTGAAGGCGAGTGAGAGGAAGGCCCTGCTCTTCTGCATCGGGGTCTTAGGAAGCCCTGGCAAAGGTGAGCGTGAACAGCTGGATCACAGGTGTAGCAGCACCCAGGGGACCAGACAGGGAGGTCAGCCCAGGGGTTTGAAAGCAGCTGGAGGGCTGGGTTGGCTGGAGCAAGGGGAAGGAGCTGGATGGTGGAGGTGAGGCTGGAAAGGGAGGCCCAGAGTGTGCAGGTGTGTGGGGCCAAGGGAGAGCTGGAGCACTATTTCTAAGGGGGTGTAGAAGCTGCTGGAGGGAGTTGAACCCAAGTGTGAACTCACCATCCTTGTGACTGAAAAGCACCACTGGACTGGCCGGGAGGCTGAAGGCATCCTGGGGAGGCTGGGACCTGGGAGGCTCTGCGGGTGAGGGAGGCAGTGGCAGACGCAGACAGGTGTGGGTGTTGTGGTCCCTGTGATACCTTCTTGGAACCTCACAGCACACAGCGCTCACAGGTCCCAGCAGCAATGACAACCCAACCCTCCCCCCTGTGCTCTAACCCCGTGTCTCTGGGTCATGAAGCCCCTTTCTTAGATGATTACTGTTGACATCCTGCAAAACTAGTTTCCAGAAAACACCATCTGGAGTCACTCTGTCCCAGGCAATTTAAAATAACCAGGTCATGGGGAGAGTGGGGGCTGAAGGCCTAGGAGGCACTTTGACCAAGCCCCTTGCCTCCGCCTGATAGGCGCAACTCAAGGCATTTGTTATGCATAGCCTGGATGGCCTTGGGGACATCACCTTGCCTTTCTGCAAAGTTGGAGGGTTGGGCTCAATCAGGAGCCACAGGCTGCATGTCCTCGGGTTTAAAAGGAGAGCCCTTGGGGTGTACTCACCCCCGCCCTCTCTGCAGTCTGGGGAGGCAGAGTCCATGGGGCTCTGCACTCAGTTCTGCTCTGCTGAGAGGTGGAGGGTGGTGGTGCTTTACCAGGATCCCCAGTCCCTGCGGGGTAATTTGGGCCCAGGCTGACCCTTCTCGTTGTCCCGCACGCCCCCCCGGCTGTTCCTGAGGCTGCAGGTGCACAAAAGCACAGTGGCCCCTGGAAAGGCCTCACAAGGCAAACACCTGCCTACTTCCTTCCCCTCAAATCACTGGCTCGTTAGTTACCATCTGGCCAACCCTGAGCTGACCTCCAGTTTTATGGCTGTTTTCCAGCGTCTGTGAAGGTTTCTGACTTGAAGGGTGCACTGGGCAATATCAGAGAGTCTGGCTTTAGAGCTCTGAGGCCCGGAAAGGCTGAGCTGGGCAGCTCTCAGTGGCTCAGGCCGGTGCGGGGGTGGGGTAGGAAGACAGCTGCTTCCACACGGGTGAGACGGAGGTCAGTCAGGGCTTTTTTAAAGTTCTTTTTGCTCTGACATGCTGGAGACAGGTAGCATGGAATTCCTGTTGGTGGCCCTGCCATTGTGTCACCTGGGGATGTCACCTTGCCTTTCTGCAAATTTGGAGGGTTGGGCTCAGTCAGGAGCCACTCCTGCCTTTGGTGAGTGACTCTGGGTTGCATATTTGTGGTCATCGACCACCGGGGTTCCCTGAGGCCTCCTGGAAGTGGGCCTGGGTCTCCTGCGTCACTGGGCAGGAGCTTCACCAGGGCTGCCTGTGACCTCTGTGCCCAGTGTCCTGTGCTCTGGGTGCAAGGCTATCCTATGTACCACCTTATTTTGGGTTTTCACTCATTCCCAGAAGTGGACTTGCTGGGGACAATCATATCCTTTTGTCATCTGGCCATCTCCCCCTTAATCAATGACTGGGAGCTCACAATGGGAGTGGGTGAGCTTGGATCCCTCAGGGCAGCTCATGAATGCATGTGTGTCATTCCTCAGAGCTGCTGGCACTGCCGGCCACTGCGAGCTGCACAGGCCTGCACTGGCCAGCCCTGCACACGCGTGTGCACGTCTGTCTTTTCATCTCCCCTTTGCCTGAGGCTCAGCCAACAATTCAGAAGCAGTCGGGGGAAAAGCAACTCACAAGAGTCATAAATGTATGCAAGAGGGAGAAGTCCCCTCCAGCCCCCCGACTCTCTGCATGGTGACGAAGAGGACCAGTTCACCAGGCACGTTGTTCTAATTGATAAACAACCTATGAGTTTTTGAAGACTAATAGCATCAGAACATATATCTCAACAGTTCCTGAGCAGTGCCCTGTAACAAATGGGTACTGTTGGTGGCACTGATGGAGCCGTGATTCTGTGCCTCAGAGTCAGGCTCCTGTGATGTCTGCGGGCCCCTCTGGCAGCAGCTGTTTCCTGTGCAGGATGTGGCATCCCGGGTGCTGGGCAAGTGGGGCTCCAGCCTGGATGGGGGAGCACGTCTGCTCCCTCAAAGGGCTCTTGCTTCTGCTCCATGACTCGTGCACATAACCCTGGGAGGGAGAAGTAGGACTTGGGGGAGACGTTGGTGCCCACCCAGGCACACTCAGTTAAACAAAACCCAGCGGAAAGTGGCCCCTGCAGGGGAAGGAGCCACGCCCCCACTGCGTGCACCTCACGGTGGCCCCCAGCTTTCCAGATTCCAGGTGGGCCACACACACACCTGACAACGTTGAGAGTCTCACTCCTCAGATGTTAGGATCCGACTGAATTCCAGGGGAGCATCTCCCAGAGGGGTTGCACCCCCACGGGGCCACTCTGGGCATGCATGCCACCAGCGCCCTTCTCTCCTCACCCTGCGTGTGCGCCGACAGGGGCTGTGTGGGATGGGGGCAGCTTAGTTCCTTCTCAGTCCACCTGCAGGGCCCAGACTCTTCATGTGGGGTGAGCCCCGCACCCTTGGCCTCAGAGACACTGTCAGCGCTCCGGCCCTTGGGCGCCGCCCTCCTCCGCTCCTCTGTGGGAAGGGGCTGCGTAGCTTGGGTTGGAGATGATCTCTGGATGTCGCAGGCGACGCCGTTGGAGGCATTTGGGGTTATGGGCAGTTGGTGGTTTTCCTATAACTTTGGTTTCGGGAACCAACTCTGAGAAGCAGAGTCTCCCCGTTTGTCAAGCCCCCTCCCCAGCCCCCTGCTTCTCTGGGAGAGTCCTCTCTTCCGCAGGGTGGGGTGCAGCACCTCAGGCTTGCGTATCCTTGGAGAAGGAGGTGAGTAGAGGGGTGGAGAGGAGCAGAGCAGGCCCAGTGGGAGCTGGCAGGCTGTCCTGCTCTGCCTGGACGTGGGGACCCTGGCACCCTGGAAAGAGGAACAGTGCCGTCAGCTTCAGTTCAGTCAGTTCAGTCAGGTTCAGCTGCAGGGGGGGCCATGAGGATGGAGGGCGGGGTGAGTGAGGGGAGGGGCAGGCCAGCACAAGGAAGGGACGCCTGGGCTGGACACGCCGTGGGCAGGTGTCTCTGGCCAGCTCTGACTGCACAGAGTAGAAGCTTCATAAATGTTTCCTGTTTGCCAGAAAAGTATCACTGATTTCCTGCCCCCTCCGAAGCAGGGCTGGTGTCATGAGAGGGGAACAGTAGGATTTCTGAGCGTCAATGCCGAAGGAAGGTGACATTAATTGGCTGGAGCTGCGATGTGTGGGGAGGATAAGAACCTGCTGATAGAGGGGGATGTAATAAAACATGGACGAATGCAATGTCAGCAGAACAGGAAGTCTTAGGAGTTACTGCCCAGAGCCAGGGAATCAGAGGGAGCAGGGAGGACGGCCCCAGTGGACAGGCAGGGAACACTGGGCCACTCTGGGGGACCGGCTTCAGGAGCAGCCTTACCTGCCGAGTGGCTGGAGAGTCCCAGGCAGAGGTGTGCGGCTCAAGGGCAGGGCTGCATCTTCTTAAAGAATTCCCCAGCCAGCACCCCACTCCCAGCAGCTCTCAGGGTTGGCGACTTTCCCGTGGTCGTCACAAATCCGGGAATGACAGGCTGCTGCACTGGGTGGGTCTCTGCGGCTTCCTCTTCTTCCTGGGCAGTCCCTGAGCAGCCCTGTCCCCAGCCCTCACCTGTGGGAACAAATGAGAGCTGTGCCCAGGACCCGGCCACAGTGACTCTGTGGGAAGAGAGGCCAAGATGCACAGGCCAAGCAGAGGGGAGCTGGGGACAGCCTGCAGGAGGCTCAGCTTGCCAGGTGCCCCTCCTCCGAGCTTACTTCTCTGTAGTTATGTGTTTGTGGTGGGTCTGAAACTCAGTTAAGTTTTGTATTTAATTTTTATGAAATAAAGTCAGCATTATTTTGGAGGGATTAGGAAAATATTAACTACTTATGGGTGGAATTTCTGAACACTCACCAAAGTTACTTGAATAAAGTAGAAAATTCCTGTCCTCTGACTATACGTTTAGCCAATGCAGATGTTTTCATGGATAGACTTAAAGAATTTAAGATCAAAACAGATATTACTATATAATGCTTTGCAAACTGTTTTTCATAAACCCCTTACATAGTTTGTCACTTAATTAGATAGTTATATCATGAGTTTTATTATTTATGATTACTAATTTTCACTTCTTATCTTACTTTTTGAGACATGATCTCTCTGTGTTGCCCAGACTGGTCTCAAATTCCTGGGCTCAACCCATCCTCTTGGGTTCAGCCGTCCTGAGTCCCTGGGACCACAGGTGCACACCACCACACCTGGCTTATGATTTTTATTATTTTTTTGTATTTTGAAGAAATATTATTTTTTCTTTGCATTTACATTTAAACCTTTTGTAAGGATTAAAAATTTCAGTTAGACAGGAGGAGCGATTCAGGAGATCCATTACACAACATGGTGACTACAGCTAGTAATAATGTACTATGGGCTTGGAAATTGCCAAGAGAATAGATTCTAAATGTTCTCCTACAAGCGCTGGTGAGTATGGAGATGATGCGAAGGTCAACAGCATGTTTAGCTGCTCCACAATTTATACGTAGACAAAAACAAAACAAATATACGATTTTATTCATTGATTAAAATAGTTTTACCTTTTTATAAAGTTTCATCTTTCTAATGCATTTTGAGAAATCTGAGTTTCTGTGGATGCGTCCCCTCCCACAGGTAGTTGGCGCATACAGTTTGGACATGTGCACACGCTGGTGTTCCCATCACCACCTTCCAACAGCGTTCCCATGCCTGGGTTCCTGGTGAAGTTGTTTCTTCCTGTTGCTTGGATCCCCTACCTGAGTTTCCTTCAGGGAGTCCATGACTGTCCTAGCAGGCACCCTGAGCTCTCTCTGACCCAGCCCACCTGCTCTATCGTGACTCTGTCTTCCCCCGTCTGAAGTGCTCTCTCCATCCTTCTTTCCTCAACTTCTCCGTCCTGTGTGGAGGTTGCCCTGTTATGGCGACCCACATGCCCTGCTTCTGGAAACCCAGGTGCTTCTTTGGGTTCTGCCCGTTTGCCAATAGAAGAGTGTAGCTTTGTGAGAGCTTTGGTGTCATGAGCTAGTGACAGGCTTTGATAGAGTTTCTGCTTTTCCTGTGTGTATGTGTGTGCATGTCGGAGTTCAGTTGTAAGTTCCCAGGGGAAGAAGTCACCATCTTCTGTAGCGGGATGATGGCAGCTGGAGTGAACGTAAGTACCGCTGAGACTCGCTGCTCGGACCAGTGGTTAGCAGGAGCATCTGTGCCAAGTGTGATAGCTCTTAGTGTTCCCACCTTCAAGTTTACACAGGGCTCCAGAGGGCTCTGTGTCATCTTGCAGACTCCAAGGCTGTTTTAATGAGTGAATGGATCTTTAACAAGGACTCGTATTAGGTTTTGGCTTATTTTATGTTAACAGGCTCCTGTACACATTCAAAAAGTTTCCTCTATTAAATTCAGTTAAGCATGCATCTTGCAATCTTGTTCTATTTCTTAGCAAACTTTCTGCTTTTATATTTATGCTATATTTGTAACTTGCAGATAATTCAGAGGAAGTTCTAGATTTGATTTAGAATACATTCCAGGATTTTGGTGGCCGGGACCTTCCCTCAGTGGACAGCCGTTTGGAAGGAAGGATGGGCTCTGGGAAAGGAAAGCTTCGTTCGCCAACTCTGGCTCCAGGAGCTGGAGCCCAAGATGAGAAGTCGGAACGCTTGGCTCCCAGGGTCCTGCTGTCACAGAGCTGGCTGCTTCCATTTCCACACTGAGCAGGTCCCGTGACCACCAGGCTGTCTTGTGGGTCAGTGAGTTTGCATGGGAATGGGTCCAAAGGACGTTTGGGAGGCAGGAACTCAAACATGGAAGCCCTGGTTTGAGAGGCCCAGTGTGGGCTTGTCTCCAGGCTCCGGGGCCATCCTTGATTTGGGTGTGGGAAACAGCGCTCCAAGCAAGGGCCACAGGTTGTCTCAGAGAATGTCTTCATCTTGCTCTCCCTGGTCTGCCGCAGCTCGAGGACGGGAAACCAGAGTGGCCGCAGCTGGAGTGCAGCTCTAGAGTTTTCTGACACATCACATTCAGGGCCTGGGGACACGCGCAGCAGCAGGGCCAGGGCCACCCACCCAGTGATGTCCCCAGTGGTTTCTGCACATTTGGGGCATGGACGCTTCCGCCCAACTCCCCCTGACCGCCTGAAAGTCTCTTGGGTGGTTGAAATAAAATAGAAGCAATTAAACCATAAATACGAATTACTGGCTCTTCAGTAGCTCCAGGGGTATTGATTCCAGCCCTACAAGAATGAATTGTCATCCTCTTTGACTTATCTGGGATTGTGTGTCACCCTGATTGAAGTTCACCTGGGGAGTGGACTCTACATTCAAGGGAGTATGAAGAACTCCAGACTCGGGTGGAGTGGACGAGCCGGGGTTTGCTGAAGGAGAGCCAGGCCCTGCCGCAGCTGCAGACCTCGGGATCTGGCGCGGCAGATGGTCACCATCGCAGCTTGCTGCTTTGTTTGGAATCCCAGGACATCATCTGATTTAATAAAATGGACACAACGTCCTCATGGCGAAGGGAGTTTTCTTGGCCCACCATTTCCTGAGGTTGACTTCACGGCTGACAGCAAGCCAGCCGCTGGCTACTTTTCATTAATGGTGCTACGATCAAATCTAAATGGAAAATGCAATAAAGTCAGCGATAATTTGTGTTGACCCAGACTGTCTCATTATTTGGAGGACAGATCGTTTCAAAGAGCCAAGCAGAGATAGGGTTGCCTTTAGTTTTGCGATATTAGCAATCTCGCCTTGGTGAATTTTAATACCATTTGATTTAAATGCAAATGTTAAAATAAATAACTGCTTCGCTACGGGCTGTGGTTGAGCAGGCGGAGAGGATCTTACAATTAGGCACATGGGTAAGATGAATGTTTTAAAGGAAAAGCTTGACGTGTTATCAATTATTTCACATAGTAGAATTAACAGAGAGAAAAGCTCGTTACAGGAACTTCCTGTTTTCCAACCACGCACCAATCGGCTGCGGTTATCTGGAATTGGGAAGCATCTCACATCCCAGGTGGATGGGGGTTGGGAAGGTGGGGGGGTGTCGGGTGGGGGCAATGTTCTCACAATTATTTACTTTTTATATACAAAATGCTTTATTTACTACCTCCACTTTTAACATGCTTTGTGTACTTCTAAACATCTAGAAAGTCCAGTTGTTTCAAATAAGGACTGAAATTTGCCTACTGCGTACACAGTAGTGTTGAATAAACGGTGCACACATGGCGGTGTTGTACCCAAAGTGTCTTCTAAGGGGGAATATTTTGACCTTGAATCTTGCATTTGTTCCATTTCCTTCCTCCTGGACACATGGGATATACACACGTGCATCTCTCAGATGGGACGTGGAAACCTAACTTCCCAAAGTCCTTTTCAGAAGAATGCCTCTCCACAGAGAGTACAAAATGCATTAGTGTACTACCTCCGCTGTTTTAAAATTTGTTGTTCTTAGATGTACGTGACAGAAGAGCACAACCCATTTCAGTCAGGATCCCATTCTTAGGATTGTGCATGTGTGGAGTTACACTGGTCATGGGTTCATTTATGAGCAAAGTGAAGTGGTGTCCGATTCATTCTACCGTCTTTGCTATTCCCACCCCTCACTTTCCTTCATTCCCCTTTTCTGCTTCAATGAACTTCTACTCTTCCCCTCCTGCCCTCCTTTGTTGTGCGTTAGCATCCACATGTCAGAATGTCCCATTTTTGGTTTTGGGTACTGGCTTATTTCATTTAGCTTGATGTTTTCCAGTTTCATCCATTTACCAGCAAACGCCATAATTTCATTCTTCTTTATGGCTAATATTCCATTGTGTGTATAAACCACATTTTCTTTATCCATTCATCTGTTGAAGGGCACCTAGGTTGGTTTCATAGCCTTGCTATTATGAATTGAGCTACTATAAACACTGATGTGGCTGTGTCACTGTGGTATGCTAATTTTAAGACCTTTGGGTATAAAACAAGGAGTGGGATAACTGGGTCAAATGGTGGCTCCATTCCAAGTTTTTAAGGAATCTCTATACTGCTTTCCATAGTGGTTGCAGTTCCACCAGCAATGTGTGAGTGTGCCTTTTCCCCCACATCCTTGCCAACATTTATTGGTACTTGCATTCTTGATAATTGCCATTCTGACTGGATGGAATCACAGTGTGGTTTTAATTCACATTTCTCTAATTGCTAGAGAAGTTGAACATTTTTTTCATGTATTTGTTGACCATTCATATTTCTTCTGTGAGGTGCCTGTTCAGTTCCTTTGCCCATTTGTTGATTGGGTCATTTTTTGTTTTTATGGTGTTAAGTTTTTTGAGTTCTTTGTATGTCCTGGAGATTAATGCTCTACCAGAGGTGTAGGTGCAAAGATTTTCTCCCATTCTGTCAGCTCTCTTCATGTTCTTGATTGTTTCATTTGCTGTGAAGAAGCTTTTTAGATTGATACCATCCCATTTATTGATTTGTGATTTTACTTCTTGTGCTTTAGGACTCTTGTTTAGGAAGTTGGTTCCTAAGCTGACATGATGGAGAGTTGGGCCTACTTATTCTTCTAGTAGGTTCAGGATCTCTGTTCTAATGCCTAGGTCCTTGATTCACTTTGAGTTAAGTTTTGTGCAGGGTGAGAGAGGGGGTTTCATTTCATTCTGCTAATATGGATTTCCAATTGTCCCAGCACCATTTGTTGAAGAGGCTATCTTTTCTCCAATGTAGGTTTATGGCTCTTTTGTCTAGTATGAGACAACTGTATTTATGTGGTTTGTCTCTGTGCCTTCTATTCTGTACCATTGGCCTTCCTGTCTGTTTTGGTGCCAAACCATGCCATTCTTGTTACTACAGCTCTGTAGTATAATTTAAAGTCTGGTATTGTGATGCCTCCTGCATCACTTTTCTTGCAGAGGATTGTTTTGGCTATTCTGGGCCTCTTATTTTTCCAAATGAATTTCATGAGTGCTTTTTCTATTTCTATGAAGAATGTCATTAGAATTTTAATAAGAATTACATTACGTCTGTATAGTGCTTTTGGTAGCGTGGCCATTTTGACAATTCTGCCTAAGACTATGGGAGATCTTTCCATTTTCTAGGGTCTTCGTCAATTTCTTTCTTTAGTGTTCTGTAGTTTTCATTGTAGAGAAAACTCTATCATCTGTTTTGTTAGATTAATTCCCAGTATTTTATTTTTTCAAGGCTGTTATGAGCGGGATAGTTTTCCTGATTTGCCTTTCAGCTGATTCATCACTAATGTATAAGAATGCAATTGAGGGCTGGGGATGTGGCTCAAGCGGTAGCGCGCTCGCCTGTCATGCGTGCGGCCTGGGTTCAAGCCTCAGCACCACATACAAACAAAGATGTTGTGTCCACCGAAAACTAAAAAATAAATATTAAAATTCTCTCTCTCTCTCTCTCTCTCTCTCTTAAAAAAAAAGAATGCAATTGATTTATGGGTGTTGATTTTATGTCCTCCCACTTTGTGAATTCATTTATGAGTTCTAGAGGTTTTCTGGTGAGGTGTTTTGGGTCTTCTAAACATAGAATCAATTGGCAGTTAGGCATAATTTGAGCTCTTCTTTTCCTATCTATATCCCTTTAATTTCTTGCTTTGTCTAATTGCTCTGGCCAGGGTTTCAAGGACTATGTGGAATAGGAGTGGTGAGAGAGGGCACCCCTGTCTTGTTCCAGTTTTCAGAGGGAATGCTTTCAGGTTTTCTCCATTCAGAATGGTGCTGGCCTTGGGTTTAGCATAGATAGCTGTTGCAATGTTGAGGTATGTTGCTGCTGTCCCCAGCTGCAGCCCAGCTGGCCTGGCCACTAGCTCTGCTTTTGTCACAAGTTGGCAAGCTCTTTAGTGCCTGGAGACTAGATGTGATGACATCAGGACTCCTCTGCCAGGCAGAGACCCAATGTACACCGCATGGCAGGGCACATGACGCACAGGAGCACGCAGGGCAGGGGTGAGCTCAAGTGTAGCCCTCTTTCAAAATGCCCTCTGCCGCTTCTGCCCCCCATCTTCCCTCAGCCCAGTGAACAAGGGACATGGGACACTGTTCAGGGGGCTAATGATCCCAACACAGCACTTCCCACCAGTTCTTAAAGGCTATTTACAATGAGTAAATACTATTAAATATGTAAAGCACTTCTAAATGTCTCGATGGACTAGATAGTCCACATAGGAACCTGTCCACGAGGCACAGGTAGCAATGGTTATATTCTGAGGTATCTGCTAGTGTGACCGCTGTGTCCTTGAACCTTTCCTTCCTCACTTCCTTCCTCTTCCAGGCCTGTGGACAAGTACAGCACAGCACTTAGAGGTGGCTGGATAAATTCATATCCAGAAGTCATTTGCAGAGGACAAGCTTTCCTATGAATTTCAACACGAAGTGTACAAAATGTGCTAATTTTACTAACGACTTGGTCTTAACTGGCAACCTCTGTAACATCTAGAGACTAGATGTTGAAAAACGGGGACTCATTTGTCCATGAGATACAGTATGTCCACCGCAGAACAAAATGCCAGCTCATGCAGAGAGGGACGTCTGAGACTGTCCAAGTGGGGACTCACTGGCCAGTGCTCCCTCCCTCCTCCACAGCACTCAACAGTTCAGGATACTGTCCTGCTCACTGAGGTGGCTCAGTAGAGCCATTTCCGAGAGACGGTATTTCATAGGAATTTTAACAAGAAGGTATTGCCATATTGATATTTTACCACTTCTACATTTAACACACACCAGGCATTTAGACACTCCGTCTAAACATGGAGACGGACTGGATGTTTCAAGGCAGGACTCAATCTGTCCACCACGTGCACAGCAGTCCTGAAAACACTGCACTCATGTAACAATAGGCCTAATTCAAAAATGTCTTCAAAATGTGAGCGTCTGCCCTTCAACAAACCAGTGGGTGATAGCGCCCAAGTTCTCAGAAGACAATCTTTCCTAAGAATTGAACTCAAAACACACAAACTTTGTTTACTAATTTTACTTTTGTTGTACACGGGCAACCTCTGACATCTAGAAAGAGGAGATGAGGCTAGACCACTTGTCCCTTATGTACACCAAGTGAGTGTGCGGCAGAGTGCAGCCAAACGTGGACGCAGGGCAGGGTGGTTCCCTGGCCCCTGGGGGAGCCACTGGCCTGGCGCTCTTTGCCTTTCCCCTCCCTCCGAGGACAGCGCACATGTGACTACTGAATGGGGTGCAGCTATCCCCCAAACAACGTTTCATAAGAATTTTAACAAAAGGAAATTTACAACCTGGTTTCTTTTTACTACTGTTACTTTTAACATGTATCAGGCACTTTAGAGCATCTAGAAAGAGCAGATAGTTCAGAACGTACTTGGCATTGTCAACTGAGGAACAACATGCACACACAGAACAACGGTTATGACATGAGGAACGTGTTTTCCTGTGACCCACCTAGCGTGGGGCCTTCTCTGCCTTCCCAGGTCTCTGCCCCGGGTCCTTTCACCACTGAACACACCTGGACACGGGTGGGTGTCGCTCCTGGGGGTGGTCCAACAACTCCATTTCAAAGTCACGTCCGGAAGTCATTTCTTCTCTGATTTTAAAAACAAATGGGCATTTACAAGACGTTTGATTTTCCAACTCTGCCACATGGGGCAGCCTCTTTACATGTGGAAAGTTCAGATGTAGCAAAAAGTTTTTTTACGGGGTTGGGGGAAGCTGAGGGCAGCGGTCATGTTACACACACAGGCCTTCCCCAGATGGCCAGTGAACGTTCCCCAGGCCTGGTAGCGTGTCCCTCAGGCCACATGCCATGGTGTGTTCCTGCATGTTCTCTTCTCCCTAGAACCAAGGCCACCACCTTGGTGCTGACCAGTGCCCCTGTGTCTTCTTTACTCACCCTCCAGGACTGGTCAGGCCTTTGCTTGTCCTTGTTGGGAGGAGGGGGGTCTCGTCCACCCTGCAGGGGTTATGACCCTGGGCCCGGGTCTCTGTGGCGTAGTGTCCAGGTCCTGCTGAGCCTCAGGTATCCTTGCCTCCTTGGGCCTTGAGCCCCTGACCCACTTGTGGCCACTAGGCCATTGGGGTGCAGGGAGTCATCCTGCCAGGCCAGTGGGCTCAGGGCATCTGCAGGGCAGAGCCTGAGCCTGTCCTGCCACCTAGCTCATCTGCCACCTGGGGTGGGACGTTCCAGGGAACCTCTGGGAGCAGCTGTGGAGTGTTTCTCACCACGGCCCTGTGGGAACTCAGGGTTCTCACACTCACAAAATATGTGTGTAACACACTACACACCTTCTGGGTGAGTTCAGTGTCTATTTTCCTGCTCAACCTTCAACCGCAGCCTCTGACTCCCACAGTCGGGCTGTGAGGCCCCGCATGCCCTGGCCACTGTGTCCTGGCCAACCCACTCCTACAGGAGGCCAATGGAGGATGTGGCACTGATGAGACTCAGCCCTGGGCAGGAGGCATGTTTCTCCATGCTAGCCCTTTAGGTCCTTGTGTGTCACCACCTGGTGCACCCATACCTGTCCTGCCTCCTATTTGTGGCTTTAGCATCTTGTCTCACCTGGTCCTTGCATGAAGGACACCCAGGGTCCTCCACAGCCACTGCTCCTCATCCCAGTCCTGCTCCCTGTGTCTGGCCCTGGCTATGGGAAACAGGTGTTCCAGCCCTTCCTGAATGTGCCTCACCTGAAGTCAGCCAGGTCCTAGCCTCCTGCCCTGGAGACCCTTGTCATCATGGTGAAGGAAACACTCATACCTGTGTGACCTAAAGAGAGGAACCCATGGCCTATGGCCATGGAACCCATCTGCACCCATGTAAACCCAACTGTGCCCATGGAACCCATCTGTGCCCATGGAAACCCATCTGTGCCCATATAAACCCAACAGTACCCATGTAAATCCAACTTCACCCATCAGGGAAACTCAACCGCACCCATGGAAACTCAACCGCACCTATGGAGACCCAACTGAACCCATGGAAACCCAACTATGGCCATGGAAAACCAACCATGGCCATGGAAAACCAATTGCACCCATGGGAACCCAACTGCACCCATCATGGAAACCCAGCTGTGCCCGCGGAACACAACTGTTTCCATGAAAACCCAATCATGGCCAGGGACAGTGGGAACCTGTGCTCCTCTCTTTCCCCTTGGGTGAGTGACACCTTTAGGATGGCTCCCCAGAAGTTTCCAGAAGGAGGGAGCACCAGGCAGGTGTCAGCCTCCCAACAACCCTTCCAGATCCCCACTCCTGCATCTCGAGATGGCTTCCTAAAGAAGCTGTGTGCATGGCCAGGAGCGGTGGCGCACACCTGTGATCCCCGTGGCTCGGGAGGCTGAGGCAGGAGGATCACGAGTTCAAAGCCAGACTCAGGAATGGCGAGGCTCTAAGCAACTCAGTGAGGCCCTGTATCTAAATAAAATACAAATACACTGGGAATGTGGCTCAGGGGTCCAGTACCCCTGAGTTCAATTCCTGATAACAAAGAAAGAAAGAAACCAGGCAACCTTTGCCTGGGCTCTGCTTTTGGGGGAACAAAGGCTAAGGCACTTGGGAAAAGACTGGGAATATTACAGTTGAAAAAAACTTATCATAGACTAATTTGCTTTTAGTCAAATTGCTTCAAACAATTGTTCTCTGGCTGAAATAGGGGCCCCTAAATGACAGCTGCTTCTCCCCTTCTGGCCACCACTAGTCACACCTGCACCTTGTCTCCCTCTGCTTTCAGCCAGACTCCTTTTATCTCGCCCAAGCACCAGAACTCTGTGAGGATGTGGCACAGATTTGGACACGATGCGGTTGGCTACCACCCTCACCCTCTGCGTGGTCCCCACCTCTCACACGGAGTGGACTGAAGCTTGGGCCATCAAGGAGGGGCCCCGAATGACCACGGCTGCCTCAGCAGAGCTAGCCTCAGATGGGCTTCTCTACTCTGGCCCCCTCCCTTCCCTGGACACTTGACTTAGGACACTTGTAATTGTAAATCCCTTTCTTCCCCTTTGGGTCATAAATATCTCAAAAGCCCTCTTTCCAGAGTCACAACCCAGGAATGTCTTTCTCAAGGACCAAGAGTCATCTCTGGGAAGTGCACCCACAACAGGTGGTGGCCTTCCTGGGAGGTGGAGCCTAACCCCTGCAGGTGCCCTGCTCCATGCTGTGAACTGTCACCTGTCACGTACTCTGGCATCAGCTTTCCCTGTGGGCCAAGGAAACCAGCAGATGCAGATGCCCCTTCTCTTCCCCTCGCCCCGGCCCTTGGCACCCTCTGGGTTTCAGCACAGTGGAGTTCAGCCTGGGTCCTGGCCCCTCTTGCAACAGTCTTGAATGAAGGCTCCCTTGCCTGTCCAACTTTTTCAGGTGCCATTTTTACTATGACATCGCAGATCAAAGAAAGTGGGTCACGCAAAGTGGATCACTTCAGTTTGCAGACGTGGAGAGATGGAGGGCGAGTCCCCGAGTCCTTGATGTTTTGTGACTCATTTTCTGTGGATTGGGCAGTTAGAATGGGAGGTCCTGGGAGTCCCAGCCACAGGACCAAAGCATTCCTACTGATACTCAGTCCCAAAGGGGTGTGCCCACTAACTGGCACCAAATCGCAGCTGGGACCAAGACCCACTGGGATCTTGCCGCTGTGTCTCCCTCAGGGCGGGGAGCTCAGCTGGCCATGCTGGCTTTGTCCAGGGCCTTCATCCCCCCAGTGCCCCTCTTACTGCGCTTTCTGGGGTCCACCTATAACAAGGCGCTGAACTTCACCCTTACTGACCTGTCTTCCTTATGAGATGCACAAGGAGGCTTCCAGAGCTACGCCTGGGGGAACTGGTTACTCAAGCTGACCAGCCGAGCACACGGCAATTGCTGTGGGAGACCTCACTCCACACGACACAGGTGACTGTGGCTTTGATCAGAAGTCAAAGATTCAGCTCAACACAGGCACTTAAGTGGCTCTCCAAGAGCTGTACATTTTTTCTGGGTCTTTTGTGGTGTTTCATGTACCTCGCCTATTTAAAACGAATCTTTTCCCCTCTGTGTACCAGAGCCTCTTAGCGTTCTATTAAGTAGATTCCCCTTTTTACTTTAAAAAATATTTTCCACTGGGGCTTGAAATTACCCCAGGATTTTCCCTTTATCCCCCGAGTCTGTCAGGATTGCAGGTTTCACCAGACACCGGTGGACGCAGCTCGGTGGACGCAGCTCACTAGCAGGTGCCCAGGCAGAAATTCCAAAGATCGCCTTCCTCCAAGAACTTGCTTACTCTCCTGCTCAGGGTGAGAGCGGTTATCCCTCTAGAACTCCGCCGTCTACAGCGGATGACACTGTGTGGGGAATGTTCTCTGGGGGCAGTCCTTCCCAGTGTCCACGTTGTGACAGCTCTGGACAGAAGGCACGGACTGCTGCTTTGGGATTTCAGGATACTTCAGACCTCCTGGGCTTCCTTTCCTGGTTTCGAATTAGAAGCAAAACGGTGGAGTAAGCAAGGGTGTGAAAAAAGAGCGTTGCAGGGGCATAGAGGTATTTCTAGAACCTGTGATTATCACTGGGACATCACTTGACTCTTACTAACAAAGAGGTGCTTGCTCCAGTGGCCAGTGGTTCAGGGCTTAAAGAAGAGGGAGCCTGGGACAAGGAGGCAAAGGCACATTATCACCCTACGTATTGAAACAATCAAGAACGTGAAAAGAAGAGCCTGCAGAATGGAGAAAATCTTTACCACACGCACCTCAGACAGAGCACTAATCTCCACAATATGTAAAGAGCTGAAAAAGCTCAACACCAAAAACAAATGACCCAATCAATAATGGACTAAGGAACTGAACATGCGCTTCACAGAAGAAGAACTACAGTCGATCAACAAACACATGAAAAAATGCTCAACATCTCTAGAGAAATGCAAATTAAAACCACACTGAGATTTCATCTCACTCCAATCAGAATGGCAATTATCAAGAAGAGAAGTAACGATGAATATTGTCATGTGGGGGAAAAGGCACACTCATTCACTGCTAGTGGGACTGCAAATTGGTGCAGCCACTACGGAAATGAACCATTACAGTAGGAAGATTCTCAGAAAACTTGGAATGGAACCACCATTTGACTCAGCTACCCCACTCCTTGGTTTACAACCAAAGGACTTAACAACAGCATACTACAGTGACGAAGCCACATCAATGTTTATAGCAGCTCAATTCACGGTAGCTAAGCTATGGAACCAACCTAGGTGCCCCTCAACAGATGAATAAAGAAAATGTGGCATATATACACAGTGGAATATTACTCAGCTTTAAAGAAGAATTATGGCATTTGCAGGTAAATGGATGGAGCTGGAGAATATCATGTTAAGTGAGATAACCAATCCCCCAAAAAACCAAATGCTGAATATTTTCTCTGATATGAGGATGCTAATTCACAATAAGGTGGGGGAGCTAGGGAAGAATAGAGGTACTTTGTAAAGGCAGAGGGGAGTGAAAGGAGGTAAGAGGTATGGGGGTACGAAGGAAAGTAGAATGAATCAGACATTATTACCCTATGTACATATTTAATCACACGACTGGCGGGATTCTACATCATGTTCAACCAGGAGAATGAGAAGTTATGCTCCATTTGTGTATGACGTGTCCAGGTGCACTCTACTGCCATGGATAAGTGATTAGAACAACAACAACAACAAGAGGAGTCTGTTGAGTTAAGTGGACTAATTCTTGGGATGGGTTCTAGCTGGTGGTGTCTGGTGTGTGCAGTGTCTAACACACAAGGCAACACTGAAATTTCGGGGGTCGCCATCTGGGATCTGGGTATCTGGCTTCTCCTGGAAGCAGACCTCTGACCCTGCAGTCTGTTCCTCCAACAGTCGCAGCCAGGGCCTCAGCGGGAGGGAGCTGGCCAGGGTGGGAGCTCTGCAGTCCCCTGGAGGGGCCCTGGTTCCCTCCTTCATCCACAGGCCTTCAGTGAGCACCTGTCATGACGGGCAGAACAGCTCCGCAGGATCCGGCAGGAGGCTGCTTGCAGTTGGAGGCTGGGCTTGTGGTTCTGGGAGGCCCAGAGGCCAGGGGTTCAGGGCTTAAAGAAGAGGGAGCCTGGGACAAGGAGGCAAGGCACAGTTTCCTGCAGTCCCTGCCACTTTCCACTTGGTGACTTGGGTGCATTGAATCGTTCTGCATCAGACTGGTCACCTACGGAGGGCTCCGTCCCAGTGAGCTCCCTGGGCAGCTGTATTTAAAGGTAGTAACCGTGGCAGTAGTCGACATTTGCAGGATGCAGGCCCCGCTCAGCCCAGCCAAAGCCCTGTGTGGTGTGGACCCCTCTGCCTGTCAGCCCCCTGCAGTTTTAAACCACCTTCCTCCGGGAGCTCAGTTTCCTGCTTGGCTTCCTGCCCTTGTCTGCTTGGCTGTTGACTGGATCCCTCCCCCACCCCGGGCTTGGGTCATGGGCATACTTTCAGGCCCAGCTTTTAAGGGAGAGTTTCTGTCCGACTCTGATGGAGTCCTGGACGTTGTCCTGCGGCTCGGGCTGACGGTGCTCTCCTCCTCCCTCTTCTCGCTGTGGGCTCCCCCTGCCCCTGGCCTGAGCTTGCCCTTGGCTCTCTGGGCTGCAGCGTCCCTGCCCGTGAGCTCCGCGGCAGCGATGCCTGGCCTTGCCCTGTGCTTCAGGAACCTCTTGTGTCCAGCTGCACAGGCCCTGCCCTCCTTCCCGGTCCCCTGCTCTGACACAGCTGTGTGGCCGAGGAAGGAGGCAGGGAGGCCACGCCCACGATGCCGTTAGATGTCACAGCAGTAAGATGTCTGAAATGGGTCTCTGGCAGGTTTTTGGTGTGTTTTCAGTTTGAACAGATTGAAAAATAACAGGACAACTAGGGCACTTTCAAGCCTTCTGCAGTCCGGGGGGAGTTAATTTATCCCTTTATAATTCAAGATTAGATCCAAACATTATTTTTAGCTGTAGGCTTTCTTAAGTCGTGTAGAATTATTGGCAATTGCATATTTTAAATGCTTTTTTCTGCTCTTGAATTTCTTTTTACTAATTTCTGACTGGATTGAGGCACAGACAGATGGATTTTTTTTTTTTCTAATGGTCTGGTTGATGCTGGGAAATAATATACTTTCCCCCTTCTCCTTAGTAATTAAAATAAAATTGAAATGTCTTCTCTGTGTGGGATAATTTAGCAGATCCGTGGGAGTGAGTGACAGAAGTCCCTGGAGAGGTGGCCCGGGGTGAAGGGCCCACAGCCAGACAGCCTGGGCCCGGGTCTCTGCTGCTTGTTAGCCGTGCAAATACGCAATGGAAAAATGACTTACTCTCCCTGTTTTCAGATTTCTTCACCTGTAAGATGAAGATTATGATGAAACGTATCTCACGGAATTATTGTAAAAATTCAAAATAATATTTACAGTTCAGAACAATGTCCTGGTACCTTGCAAGTAATTAATAATCATAAAATGGTGGTTATTTTGGGGGTGTGTTTTGTTTCTGGGAAATAGCATAATTGGTGGGAGAGTCTGACCTCCCTTGGGAGCACTGCGTGACGGAGCCGCTAGCTCTATCAGTCGCTCGGTGCCTTTGGTGCTCCGTGCCCACTGCAACCAAAGGGTGGGGACACTGAGACCCGAGGGTCATGTGATCTCTCAAGGTCACAACAAGGGGCAGAGCTGGGGTCCTGCCTGGTGTGAGTGACGTCAGAATATGTGCCTGTGACAATGGCCTCGTGACAAACGACGGCTTGTGGAGTCAGGAGATGGACTAGAAGCCGCTCCTCCTGAGCCCACGCTCTGCCCTGGCTTGCTCTCCAGGTGACGCCTGTCCTCACTCTAGTCAGGTCTAGAAAGTCTCACTTCCCATCTGAAAGTCCTGGGGAGAAAGACGCCATGGAGAGGGGGCTGGACTGCCTCCTTAGAACGAGGGACGGCTGTGAGAGCGTGGCCGGCACTTGTCCAGCACCTGTGAGCGCCAGCTCTGCCTGGGTCTGTGGCAGTGGGCCCACAGGATGGTGGGTGTCTGCTCAGCGGTACCTTCCTGTTGGTGGGAAAAGCCACACAAGCAAAAAGACCAGCCAGAGGCCAGAGCCTAAGACACGGCGGACATCAGCCTTTGGGTCGTTTCTTTCTAAAGTGTCACAGCTTGAGCCACGTGTCCCTGGTGCTGGTCTGAATGTGGCTCGCAAGCCTACTTCCCATGCACCTCTGAGCACAGAATTCCTCTCCCTCTCCAGGCTGGGAAGGGAGCAGAGCATTGGAGGCTGCCGGAAGTTACATAGGCTTAAATGGTCCTTGCAGGACACGGTTACCCTTGGCTCCTAGCTTTACAACAGCAGCAATGTTACTCCATGGCCCAGCTCCAGCGTTTATGAATTCATTAGGAAGCTGAAACCACAGGGCAACCGACTGGGCAGAGGTCTAAGGGAAGCTGGGAATGCTGCGGAGAGGGGTGCCACGGGGCACTTGCTACCTTGGGCAGAGGCTACCAGGCGCCGGAGGAGGAAGTCCGAAGAGATCAGCTTAAATTTCTACTGAGCTCTTAAAGCCTGGTGTGGGCTGGGGTGGGACCTGTGCCCCCTCATGGACCCTCCACAGACCCCGTGCGTGGGGTGCTCTCCTTGGGAATGGCGCTGGCCAAGGCAGGGGCTGGGGAGCTGCCATTGTCTCGTGCTCTGTGGTCCAGTGAGCCCAGCCGCGGTTCTGGGGGGCCGGCAGAAGAGAACCCCAAGCCTCTGTCTGGGACCCCCCTCAGCTTCAGCCCTTCTCTTTGGCACTTCTGAGAGGGTTTCCTCCACCCTTTCCCGTCCCCGTTTTGCCGGTTATCTAATGATTGCCGGGCTGGGAGGGAGGGCGTGTCCTCTGCTGCCCTCGGGTCACCTGAGTCTTCAGCAGGGCTGTGTCCCTAGGTCTTGGGAGGGAACCTTCCCGGTGACGCCGTCCTGCTCCCAGTGGCTGGGGTCTCTAATGGTCTGAGCCTAGGACTTATTCCTGCCCCTCCATTGGGCAAGAGGGTTCTTTCCAGTCCCTTCCCCTAAATGCAGTAGGTCCTCCCCAGTGTTCTGAGGGTGATGCGCTCTCTCTATGGTGTCTGGTCCACAGGGCAGGGAGGTGAGGAGGATTCAGGGCTCCATGTCTTTCCTTCAGCTCTGCTCCTCCCGGGTCTGCACCGTGAGGCAGGTTTTCTTAAGACACAGAGAGAAAACAGCAGAGCACCCGAGAGACATGGAGCCCCACGAAGAGGCATGAAATATGTGTAACCCGAATCTCAAAAGGAGAAGAGAGAAAATAGGACACAGGAAATTGTTGAAGGGATGATGGCTGAGAATTTCCCCAAACTAATGATAGTCACCAAGTCACAGTGTGCCAGCATTTTGATTTGGGACTTCTAACATTCAGAACTGTGAGAAAATAAATGTTTCTTGTTTTGTTATAGCTTCCCAAGCAGACTAATACACTGTTCGAGGCAAAAGATCACAGAGCAGCAGCTTTGAAATGTTAACTGAAAAATTAACCATGGGGGGGGGCGATGGGGGGGTGGGGGGTGGGGGGGTGGGGTGGGGGTAGGGGGTGGGGGTGGAGGGAGGGACACGGACTCAAGATGGTGGAGTAGAGGAAGCTGCATTCCTAGTTGCTCCGTGGCTTCAGATTCAAGCACTGAGAGTGCTGCTTCTCAGTGAGGTGGGTAAAAGACGGGTTTCACTAAAATTCAGTATTGCATAGTCAGAGTGTCTTAGAGACTCAGAAATTCAGGTGCATTGAAACAAGAAGAGTCTATTGGACCAAGCTGACTGAGCAGCAGTAGCAGTGCTGGTTCACCGCAGAGGGAGGGAGAACACAGAGAGAAACACAATAGATAAGTTTGATGCAGAAAAACCTGAGATCAGAAAAGCAGGCTGACCTTAGCTGATTCCTAGGCTGCATTGTGCACTGGTGCTTGAAGAGTGTGCTGTTTCTCAGCGGGTCATGCAGAGCCGAGGCTGGGCCGCCCTGAGGTGACCACACTGCTGCAGCTGCTGCTGTTGCTGTGTAGCAGACACCGCCACGCTGTCCTGGCACGCGGCCTAGGGCGTATCCAGCAGAATGATTCCGCTCACAGGACCAGCGCAAGTGGGGAGTAATCTCAACAGGTGGGTGTGAAGACCCTGGGACTCAGTCTGGGAAGAGCGTGTGGAGGGCGGGTTCTTCTGCTCCCGAGTAGGATTCCTGGGAGGCCCTGAGGTGCGGACTCCCCGCAGAGCTTAGCATCTGCCAGGCTCTAGGGTGTGTGGATCCAGTTGCTCCAGAGCAGACACCGCTCAACAAAGCCCCTGAGGCCTGGTTAGATTGAAGCGCCAGCCCCTGGGGGAGCACTGATCTGGTCTGTGCCGACAGAACTTCTCACTGTGTCCTCCCTCATCCTGGTGAGAAGGGAAGCCGAGAGCCATTTCAACCAGCTCAGGCAGCTCAGTGAGCGGCACAGAAACGGGAAGGGTCAACAGCCCTCAGCCCTTGTGGGGTCTCTCTCTCTCTCTCTCTCTCTCTCTCTCTCTCTCTCTCTCTCTCTCCCTCTCTCAAGAAGAAACAGAAAGGAACAACTGGGTACAGACATGACCATCCGTTCTTGTTGCCTGTTTTGACCACCTCAGAGGAGAAGTGGAGATGATTCTTTCCTTTTCATTAAGAATCCCTTCTCCCCTTTTTTTTGGTGTTCTGCCGTGCTGTTTGTGGACATATTTTCCCCCATTCAATTTTTAGCATTTTAAAAATGTGGTTATTTTTCCTCAACTTGTCTTTTGATGATAAGGTTAGGGTTTGCTTATTTTGATTTTGTTTGTTTGTTTCTCTTACTTTCCCTTCTTCTCCCACTAATGGCCAAATCCTCTCTCCCCTCTCTTTCCCCCTTCACTTTAATTTTCTATTCTTTTCCTCTCCTTTATAACCATCACTTGCTACATCTCTTCTGAATTCTTTTGCAGATTCTAAACTCTTTTCTACCTCCCTAGCATTGTCGTAGGGACAGACGAGGCAAGGCACCGAAGACAGCAGGAAGCAGGTTTATTGGGCTGCAGCCAGGTTCAGAGGGCACAGCCTTTGCTGTAATCAATCAGTCCCCTGAACCCCGAGTTCAGGGAGTTTCAGAGTTTTATACCCAGCCTGTGAGGGGAGGGGCTCAGAAGTTCCCAGTCTGCAGAAGTTCACATAAAAGCAGCTTTTTCTCTCACTGTTCTGGGCAAGTTAACCCCTTAAGGACAGCACCTGAGAGGGGGAGAGCTGGGACAACATCACGAAACAAAATTTAAGAATCACTGGAGATGAAGAAAGATGTGAGATTCAGGCTTGGGCCTGGATAACCTCTTCAGGGAAATAACAACAGAAATTTCTTAAACTTTGAGAATGAGAATGGACATCCAGATAGAGGATGCATTCAGAACCCCAAACAGACAAGATCAAAAAGCACCTCTCCATGACACAGTTTAGTTGAAATGCCCAACATGTGGAACAAGGAAGAATTTCAAAAGCTTCAAGAGAGAAACATCAGGTCACATTTAGAGGCAAACCAATAAGAACCCCTTATAACTTCCTAGCACAGACCCTGAAAGCCAGGAGGACTGGGAAGGAGAATAACAGGGAACCAAGGTTGCTGCACCAGCAAAGCTACCCTGGGGCAAACGGCGCTGTGCCAAGGCTGCTGAGGCTGGGGGGCGCTGCGCTCTCACGGCTGATGACCACAGGAGCTGTCGAGCTCCAGACCCCATTCCACGTATTTCTAAAATGGAGACGGACAGCACCCAGGCTGGGTGCATTGGTCCTCAGACGTGCATGAATTTTATGGAACCACTAAACATGTGTCATTTTGTTGGTGATCTTAAGAAGCCCTGGACCGCAGGGTGACCTTGTCACCCTGGACTGTTGTGTAGTTTTGGTACCCGTTTTAGTCAGCCTTTTCACCCCTGTGACCAAAAGACCTGACAAGAATGACTGTCGGAGAGGAGAGGTTTATTCGGCACCCGTGGTTTCAGTGGTCCTTGCCAGAGCTGAGCTGATGCCACCATCAAGCTCTTGAATCTCCAGAACTGTGAGGCCAATAAGCCTTTTTTTCTTTAAAAGTATCTGCCTCAGGTATTTTGTTACAGTAATGACAAACAGACTAATACAGCCCTGGAAGTCGCACACACCACTTTTTCTGGATTATATTCATGGAGGCAGTCACAAAGCCTTCCCAGCTTTAAGGTAAAGGGCAGGATTCACAAGAGCATGTGGGACTGGAAATGTTGCTGTGGGCAATTTTGAAAAATGTGTTGTGTTCTGCTCACAGGTATTTATGGTCTGGATAATCCCCAAACCTGTTCCCAGCCCTCTCCTTGCCTCTCCTGGCTCTGGCTGCCCTCTCTCCCGCATGGGCTGACTGTGGCTCGGATACACAAGGTTAGCAGGGCACAAGCCATAGTGTTTTGCATTCTCGTGTCTGAACAAAGTGATCAAAGGTGACAGCGTCACCTCCACAGGCCCTGGTGGGGAATGCCAAAGCCGAGAAAAACGTCTGTGAAGCTGGGCCTTCCCACATTTCCTCTCTTGTCAGCAAAAACAGTGAGATTTAGGGACTTGTGGTTAGCAGTGAGATTTAAGATGTTTAGTCCCACAAATCAAACCCCACAGGTCCTCTGGGGTTAACCAGGACAAATTTATGAGAGAGAAATTATGTTTTTTAAGAGATTCTGAGCGATGAGCTAGGGTTTCTCTGCCTGCAGGGCAATATTTCCTCTTGAAGTCTTCCGTCCCTTGTCAAGGTGGAAGGTGCTGCTGGTGACCTTGTTTATGACTGAGAGAGTCATATATTTGCAAAGCAGAGTTCTGCCCAGGAACTTAGTCTGTCCCTGACTTTTGTCGCGAAGCTGCTTTGATTTATCCACAAGCCAAACTTTCCCGACAGAGGGATGATGAAACCCGCGAGCGGCTGAAATACGACACAGAGTCCACCTGACTGGGGAAGCCACATGCCTGGGACACACACCCCCCCAGGGCCTGGTGACCCTGGGACCGGTGCTCTGAGAAAATTGACAGGATGAATGGAAAAACAAAGATGGATGGAAATGAAAAAAATAGATCCCATCCCGAAGCCGCTGAAAGAGAGTTTGAAGGAAACTCAGTTTAAAACAGACGCCTTGCCATTTTCAAACAGAGCCCGTGCAAAACGTGCTGTAAAACCAGCACTGCATTTTGCTTGAAGAACAGTGAAACTCCGGCCATGGAAAAGTAATGACGGTGATGAGAAGAAACATGGATAGATAAGTAAATTTGCTCAGCAAGCTTTGTTGAGCACTGCGACCAGGCCTTGGGCAAACCTTTGCAAATGCAGGTAGAAAGGCTCTTCTTGGCCCTTGTGAGTCACAGGCCCGTGGGGGAGAGTGGTTGAACAGATGCCCTCTGCCACCACGATGTCCAGGCCGTCACTGCTGGACCTGGGAAGGTGACACATCCCAGCAGGCATTTGGCAGAAGTGATGAAGTTGTGCGTCTTGATTGGGGGGATGAGGCTGATTTATGGGTGGGCCATAAATGCAGTCACACGTCTCCTTAGAAGAGAGAGAGAGGAAAGCTAGCTACAGGAGAGGAAGGCCGGGGGCAAGTGAACCAAGGTCGTATGCTGTGGCTTTGAAGACGGAGGAAGAGGCCATGAGAGGAAGAATCGAGGAGGCAGCTCTGGAGGTCGGAAACAATGTGTGGCCTCCGTGACAGGTTCAGCCACCTGCAGCCTGTTAGCCTCCTGACCCCCAGGACTGTGAGAGAAGAGACTGGGTTGTTCTCAGCCACCATGTTTGGGGTAACTTGTTATAGCAGCCACAGGAAGCCAATGCAGGATTCAGACTTAGTGGACCTCTTGGAGATACAATTTGAAGAAATGTTCCACGGCCTTTCAGGAAGTGGTCATTACCTTACTCAGGACAAATAAAACATTTCCCCTGTGTATTTCTTTAACTTTAGGATTTGTTCAATAGTCACAGTTAAATGCCTTTGGGGGAAAGCAATTTCAGTCTCTTCATTGCTCTTGCTAGGAGATTTCAGTCATGGTCTGAGAGAAGGAGAGAGTTGAGGAGATTCATTTTCCATTTTGGGATATACACAAGGTCACGAGAGGTAAACACCAGATCGACTGGAATTTATATATCCAGACCATTTTTGTCTCCATCAAATATCCCTTTTGGGTATCGTGGTTATTTAACCATGGCTTTGCCATTGCTTAGAAGTAGGTTAGATTCCTTTCCCCTTAAAGCTTTTGAATCGCCTCGTTGGTGAAACTCTCTCATCCAAAGGAGAATCTGATTTTTATGAAAACCCAATTGTCTCTAAAGTCCAGTGATTAGGTGGGGTATGGGGCTGTCTTAATATTGTGCTTCTGATGAAGACAAAGTACTTCGCGCTCACCAGCAGATCCTTACCCTGAAGTGTGGCTTGGAACGTAAGTCACCGCACGCTGCAAGAGGCCGATTTTCTGTCTTGCTAATCACACAATGACAGCCTTCTTTACTAGAGTTCGATTTCGCATTTAGTGACAGGGGAATTTTCACCTTAGATTTTTAAAGAATGCATAGGGGCATTTTATAAAAAATACATAGAGGCACCGGCAGATTCAGTGCATGTTTGAAAAAGAAAACCCAAGCAGCCACGGTTGGGATAGTCCAGTTCTCTGTGCACAAAAGCCTTCCTCCACCTCCTCCCGGGTCCCTGCAGGCTCTGCCCCATGGTGCTGTGCTTCCTCCGAGGATGTCGGTCGCCTTGGTCCTGCTGTTTTGGTAAATGCTTCTCTCTGGGCCCGAGAGCATTCTGTTTAATCCTGAGTCGTGTCATTATTTAAAATTCTTTTTCTTTTTTCTTTCTTGCACTTCTGGGACTGAGCCCAGGCCCTCCTGTGTGCTAGGCAAGGGCTCCACCACTGAGCTGCACCTCAGCCCTCTCTTCTTTTTTAATGTAGTAACATTTTAGTGAATAGATTTTATTTTTCTGCGGAGTTTAGGTTTACGGAACAATTGAGCAGAAAGTACAGAGAGATCCCATGCACCCTGCCTCCTGGCACCGGTGATGTCTCTGAAGTCATTTAAAATGGAAATCACACCCAACGTGGGAGGAGGGGACAGTGTGCAGGCCCAGTGAGGTGAGGACAGGGGCGGTGGACGCGAGGTGGACGCTGGCAGCTGGGTTGTGACCGTTGTCTGAGCCCACAGGCTGCTGTAAGAACATCCCTCAGCCTGGGTGACTCAGAGGGAGTGGAGATGGATCCCTCCCAGCTCCGCAGGCTGGAGGTCCAACATGGAGGCAGATTCAGTGTCTGGAGAGGGCCCTTCTCTGCCCCACAGAGTGCTCTTGCTGAGTCCGACAAGGAGGAAGGAGAGAAAGGGGCGAACGCTGTGTCCTCACGTGGATGAGGCAGGCCTGGGGGTTCCCTCCCGCTTCCTCCTCAAGGGAGCCCATCCATGAAGGCGAACCCCTTTGGCCTCCTCGCCCCCAGGCCTCCCCCTTAGTGCTGTGGACCTGGAGCTAAGCTCCCGTGTGCAGGCTCTGCAGGTGCACACAGCACTTCACCGTCCCTTGGCCGACGGGGCTCAGAGGAGCGTAAGGAACCCTGACCTGGGAGACGTTGCGATGGGGAGAGGCGCCGCTCACAGATGCCCTTGGGAATCCCTGAACTTGGTTAAGCAGCACAGCGCTTGTTCTGTGTTTTTGTCTCCATTTGCTTTGGTACTGGGGCTGAGCCCAGGGCCTCAGGCACGGCGCTGTGCCCGGGCTACACCTCTGAACTCTATCCCCAGAGGGTGCAGTTTTAAATCTGTATCTCAGATCTTTGTGAGCTACCTGTCACAGGCGTGTCATCCATGATCACAGCCCGGGAAGAGCAGGGACCGGTTCACGACACCCTCAGGGGCAGTTGGCCCCTGGCCCACAGTCAGTGGGGAAGCCACTATGTTTTCATTTTTGTGGCAGTGGGATTCCCTGCACCCCACTCTTCATAGTGGTTTCTGAGAAACAAAGACATGTGCGTACATATTTAGGAAGCTGGATATTCCTGCTTTTAAAGTAGATTCCCGCATGGTTGGTGACTATCAGGAAAGCGTTTATGCGCGTTCAGTGGGCCAGAAAAGAGTCTTTACGCATTCGGTTTGGCATTTTCAAATGGTAATTGACTTTTTAGACAACTGAAGGTTTTTCTTTCTTTCTTTTCCTCTTTCCTTCTTGCTAATTTATCCTCAAATGTTATCCCCCATAGGAATGAATCCCCGTTTTTTTTTTTAAAGGTCTTTAAAACACTTTCATTTAAAAACCTAATTTGCAGGGAGTGTTGATTTAATTAGCCCGAGGTCGTTTGTTGGATTACTACTGCCCCAGCGTTCTCTTTGGAAGCAGAGGAGTGGGGATTACGGGGGAAGGATGGCACGTGGCTCAGCTCCGAGAGCCGTCCAGCCGGGGTCTCTGCCTGCGCTGAACTGCCTCGGCCTCTATTTGCCTGACTCCTGCAGAAGCCACGTAAGTTGTCGGAAAGCACCGAGATCCACGAGGGCTGGAAGAGGAGTCCTTGAGCCGGACTGGGAGTGAAGGGAGAGAAGAGACTGTGGAAGGAAGTGCCCGGGAACTGCTGATGTGCGGAAGGCTCTGGGGCGGCTGCGACTCCTGAGCACCACAGCTGTGGCCTCGTCAGCAAAGGCGAGGCCTG
Organism: Ictidomys tridecemlineatus; assembly: GCF_052094955.1. Lineage (NCBI taxonomy): Eukaryota > Metazoa > Chordata > Mammalia > Rodentia > Sciuridae > Ictidomys > Ictidomys tridecemlineatus. Next base: position 227,411,713 of record NC_135478.1, read on the forward strand.
GGCCGTGTGCAAACTCGGGGAAAAGGGGTGAGATTGTGACTCCACTCTGGCTCCGTCTCCAGTCCAGCCCCTCGTGCTGGCCCTCTGTGAATACACCCCCACCAGAGGGTTGCTGCCTCCCCCTCTGGATGGCTCACATCCTCCCTGGATATGAACCTACTCTCCTGGATAGACCTCTGCCTACACCTGTGCCTACACCTGTGCCTACACCTGTGCCTACACCTCTGCCTACACCTCTGCCTGCACCTCTGCCTGCACCTCTGCCTGCACCTCTGCCTACACCTGTGCCTACACCTCTGCCTACACCTGTGCCTACACCTCTGCCTACACCTGTGCCTACACCTGTGCCTACACCTGTGCCTACACCTCTGCCTACACCTGTGCCTACACCTCTGCCTACACCTGTGCCTACACCTCTGCCTACACCTGTGCCTACACCTCTGCCTACACCTGTGCCTACACCTGTGCCTACACCTGTGCCTACACCTCTGCCTACACCTCTGCCTACACCTGTGCCTACACCTGTGCCTACACCTGTGCCTACACCTCTGCCTACACCTCTGCCTACACCTCTGCCTGCACCTCTGCCTGCACCTCTGCCTGCACCTCTGCCTACACCTGTGCCTACACCTCTGCCTACACCTGTGCCTACACCTGTGCCTACACCTGTGCCTACACCTCTGCCTGCACCTCTGCCTACACCTGTGCCTACACCTCTGCCTACACCTGTGCCTACACCTCTGCCTACACCTGTGCCTACACCTCTGCCTGCACCTCTGCCTGGCATGAGTGGAAATCCTTTTCCGTGACGTCATGTCAAGAGTCACCCCCGCCCCGTCCTGAGCCGAGTTCCCCCTCTCTCTGGGAGCTCTTGGGACCTAGTTTGGAGGCACCTCTTTTCCTGGGACAGCACCCCAGGGTACTGTTTGGCCAGCGAGTTGATCATTTTGACTTCTACTGCTCAAATGGGGAGTCACAAAGATGCGAGGGACTCGGGATGTCTGTTCTCTTATTTCTGGTGAAGGATGCACGCGTCTGACTGGTGGTGGGGACTGGGGGAGGGACACAGGGGAAGGAGACAGGATTCCTGCTCGGGGGCCGCACCCCGAAGGGCAGAGGCAGACGGGGTATGGACGCTTGGCTGCTGTGGTTATCGGACAGTGGGTTATGGAGGGTGGAGTGGGCACCATGGGAGGGCGTACCCCCGTATGGGCAGGTAACTGGGGGATTCTCTTGGTGCCAGGTGACTGGGACAGGCTTCTAAAGGGCAGAACTTTTGGAGATTGAAAATGGAACTTTCCTGAAGCCCCAAGCAGAGCACCTCCATCGTGAACTCATCCTTGATACCAGGGTCCTTCTCTTGTCCCACCTCTTAATCTTAAGATTTGGGTCACGTGTTTTTCTTGGTTACAAGAAATTTTTTCCCTCTTCCTTTTCCTACCTTCCACGTGGACTTACTGAAGATGCTGATGCAGAGATGCTTCCTCCCTGTGATGCCTCTTGAGGACCCTCGGGGTGAAGGCAACTTTTGGAGACAGTGAGTTCCTGGGGCTCGGGGGCACGCCCCGCCTCCAGGTGGGCAGACGCTCCTCCGGTTCCGTCTGAGCCCCCGCCCCACTTCTGTTTTTAGATTGGGTTGACAGGAAGCCAGTTCCTGGCTGTCTTCTAGAGAGGCGGGCCTCAGTGACGTGGCCGTAAGCCTGCCCTCGGGGAGTGTCCACCTGTCAGACGCTCACCATGGCGATGGGACCTGCCCTGGCGCTGCATTCATTTAGCCAAACGTTCATGAAGCACTTGCTAAGGTGCTGACCAAGTCTACTTCTCACCACCTCCCTCTCCAAGTGAGAGACCGTGTGACCTGCTTCAGGTTCATCCGTTCATGACTGGACTCTGTTTTGGACCTTGTGGCCGGACCCACCCTCCCTTGCTGCCTCTCTCTCAGATGACTTCTCTCTTCCCTTGAGGCAGACGCCGCCGGTTCTTTTCTTCATCATCCTCTTTCTCTGCATGATTATTTTCTTTTTCATGAGTTTGCTTAGACGAGTATCCTTCTGTTGATGATACGGGGAGAGAGAGATGGGTGGACTCCCAGTCTCCGTCTGTCTCCTCATCTCTACGTCTGCGTACACAACCTCCGTGGCCTTTCCTGCTGATCCCAGGAGCTCAGCATGTCCAGAACCAAGCTGCCTTCTACAGAGCGTCGGCTCAGTGACGGTGGGCTGTTGTGGGGGGGGTTCCACACATGCCAGAAGGGGGCGGTGCCGGCATGGATGGATGTCTCTAGACTCCTTCTGTGGGGGCCCTCCTTCATCCAGTCTATTTTTGGTAACTTGGTACAGCCATTGGTGATTGGCTGATGAAACATTTTAGGTGATATAGAATTTCTTGGAGAAGATATGAATTTGGTGTCAACATACCTTATATACAACCAGAGACATGATAAATGGTGGTATAAAGGTGTAGTGAGAATCGTATGCAAAAATAAATAAGAGAGCTCATATATAATGGCATGATTTGTGTGAACATACTTTATAGAGAGAGTTACAAAAAATTGTGCTGTGAGTGGATGATTATGAATGTAATGCACTCCACTATTGTCATGTATGTAAGAAATAAATAAAAAAGAAAGAAAGAGAAAGAATTCCTTGGAGATGGCTAACGTGGTAGATAACTAATTGTCCATTTCTAACAAGCTCAAGTTTAATGGGAACAAACATGAAGTTTGCTTTCTGTGTCCCCAAAGCCAATCATACAAGTAGAGAAGAGGAGAAATCTAGCAGCACCCATGTCAGACGTGAGAAGTGGGTGGTGTCTGCCTTTGGTTGACTGGAAGTTTGATTGAGTCGGCCAAGCGAGGTGTCTGTCTCTGGAGCTCGTCCATCCTGGGCTTGCTCTCTGACTATCCAAGTTCAAGGGAAGCCGGCTCCAGGTATCAGGGGAAGAAGGGACTCACAGCATTTCCTGTGACATCCAGGTGAACAAAGAAACGGGAATATTTAGGCTCTCAGAGAAACTTTTTGAGCCAAGATGAGTAGCAGGAGTCATGTCTTGCCACCGAGAGCGACCGCTCCTAGCCTACTGGATAAAGCTGATAAAGCATTAGGAGATGTGTCTGGGAACAGGGTGGGTAAAGGTGGACCAGGGGGCCGGGAGACGGGAGGGCTAGTCCTGAGCCCCATCACTGGTCTGCAGTGACTCCCGCCAACTCTGACCCCCTCCACATCACCTCTTAACACCACAGTGGTTAAAATATAAGTGGCACTTTAGGTCCCCAAAGGCCGGAAACACTAAAGTGGGGATGTCGGCAGAGGAGAGGGGGGAGGAACTGCAGTGGAGTCCGATCACACGTCTGGGTGGAAACCTCGTGAGTTTCTTTGTTGGGAGCTGATCTGAGGGACCTGGCTCCACCCAAGTCTGTGCTGCTTTTGCCTTGAGCACATTCCTGAGTAAAGGGGTGCAAGGTGGACACCATGGGTACAATGATGGGGCAGCCACCTGACCTTCCTGGCAAGAAAGGGCCAGTGGTGGATCTACTGTTTACGTGGGGAACTCAGGAGAGAGGGAGCTGACAGCTGTGCCCAAGGTTACTGGAAGGACTCTCAGCTCCCAGAGTCTAGACGGTTGGGCCGGTCAAGAGGAGGAGCGGGTGGGGCTGGGACGGGTTGAGCAAAACGCCATCGACTGGCCTCTGTACACTGAGCTCCGAGCCTGTGGGTTATGCTCTTAAGGCAGAAGGACAGCTTCCCGGTAGGCAGGTGTCTTCTGGCTGTGCCCAGCAGGACCGTGTGACCCAGGATGGCTTTCCACAGCTTCTAGGGCTTGGACAGCTGGACAGCTGGGACTGCCGCTGCTTCCTGCTCATGGAGGTGACCTTGGAGCCAGCAGCTTGCACCGGCTGCGGCCAAAACAGCTCAAGGAGCCTGGCCTCTCTCAGGCCCCAGGTGGGGAGTGCGTGGGATCCAGGAGCAGCTAGTCCTCTCACAGCCCTGGAGGCTTAAAGTCCAAGGTCAAGGTGCCTGGAGGATCCCACAGCCTCTGGAGGCTCCAGAGGAAGGTCCTTCCTTGCCTGTGGAGGCTTCGGGTGGGTGCACCAGTCCCTGGCATTTCTTGGCTTGTAGAAGTGTTGCACCAGCTTCTACTTCTGCTGTCACATGTCCCCCACCCCCAAGCCTCTGTCTCTGAGTTTCTTGGTCTTTACTTTCCTTGTAAGGACACCAGTCATGGGATTTAGGGCCAACAAGGTCCTGAATATAATTTGTGAGATCAGGCAATGGGGCGGCAACCAAAGGAGGCAGATTTAAAAAGGCTCACGGAACTGGATCAGACAGAGAGGACAGGAGGAGGGTCTGAGGAGAAACCGCGTGGGAGCTCGACTGGACCAGACTTTTAGGGGGCTTTGGCAGGAAGGGAAGGGCTTGGGCAGGAAAAGGTGTTTTTAGAGTTCCTTGTCCTGCTGGAGTTGGTGGGGAAACTGGCTGAGATCCAGGGTTGGCCAGAAGGCCCTGTTGATTGACAGGTGTTAGCCAGGAGATCCTGCTGATTGACAGGCGTTTCCGTCTGCGCCTGATTGATGTTTCTCTTCTTTTCTTTTTTTAAAATTTTATTTATTTTTTATTTGTTTTACTTAGTTACACATGACAGTAGAGTGATTTGGACATATCATACATTTGAATCAGATGGGATATAATTTCTAATTTTCCTGATTATACAGGTTGCAGGATCACATTGGTCATGCATTCACACATGTACACACAGTAATAATAATGTCTGTTTCATTCTGCTATCCTTCCTATCCCCCCAACCCCTCCCCTCCCCTCCCATCACTTCTCTCTACCTAATCTAGGGTAATGTTATTCTTTTTTTTTTCTCTCTCACATCTTCATACATGTATTTTGTATCACAATGAGGGTCTCCTTCCACCATCCATGCAATTTCCTTTCTCCCTTCCTTTCCCTCCCACGCCTCTTCCCTATGTAGAGATATTCTTCTTCCCATGCTCTTCCTCTTTCCCATTTTGAGTCACCTCCCTTATATCAGAGAAGACATTTAGGGATTTGTCTTTTTGGGATTAGCTAACTTCACTTAGCATAATCTGCTCTAAAGCCACCCATTTCCCTGCAAATGCCATGATCTTATTATTTTTTAGTGCTGAGTATTATTCCATTGTGTATAAATGCCACTTTTTTTTTTTTTTATCCATTCATCCATTGAAGGGCATCTCGGTTGGCTCCACAGTCTAGCTATTGTGATTGTGCTGCTATAAACATTGATGCGGCTGTGTCCCTGTAGTACGCTGTTTTTAGGTCCTTTGGATATAGTCTGAGAAGAGGAATAGCTGGGTCAAATGGTGGTTCCATTCCCAGCTTTCCAAGGAATCTCCAAACTGCTTTCCCAAATTGGCTGCACTAATTTGCAGTCCCACCAGCAGTTTATGAATGTGCCTTCCCCCCCCCCCAGTCCTTGCCAACACTTGTTGTTTGACTTCATCATGGCTGCCACTCTTACTGGAGTGAGATGGTATCTTAGAGAAGTTTTACTTTGCATTTCTCTGATTGCTAGAGATGATGAGCATTTTTTTTGTATATTTGTTGATTGATTGTAAATCCTCTTCTGAGAAGTGTCTTGGCCCATTTGTTGATTGGGTTATTTGTTTTTTTGGTGTATAGCTTTTTGAGTTCTTTGTATACCCTAGAGATTAGAGCTCTATCTGATGTGAGGGGTAAAAATTTGTTCCCAGAAATTGAAACAAAAGAAACAATTGAAAAAATAGACAAAACTAAAAATTGGTTCTTTGAAAAAATAAATAAGATTGACAGACCCTTAGCCATGCTAACAAAGAGAAGAAGAGAGAGAACCCAAATTACTAGCATACGGGATGAAAAAGGCAAAATCACAACAGACACTACAGAAATACAGAAGACAATTAGAAATTATTCTGAAATCTTATACTCCAATAAAATAAAAGATAGTGAAGGCATGGATGTCCATGCAGTGCCTGCGGCTTTGCCCATGGACTGGGGGACTGACCCAAGCTGCTGGCTAGCACTAAATCCTAGATACAAACCAAATTATTCTCAGGGACCAGACTCGGGTCCCTGAGAATAATTTGGTTTGTATCGTGACGGTTCTTTTGCCCTTGTTATTTTCCACTGGCAATATGTCTCCCACAGTGTAATTCGCAGCTCTGATCAATCGATGGCTTCTAAATGAAGCGCGGTCCAGGCTGGCTTTATGAATTCTGCAGGGCAGCCCATTGCATTTTGGCAAGAGCACCCAACTGGGGTGAGCCCTGCATTAGCATTTTAATTGCAGGCTGATTGCTTTCCTGTTGCAAGACTCAGCCCACGAAGGTACAGCAAGCAAGTTTCAATTAGTTCTTATCCTGTGATTTACGGGGCCTATAAAAACCGTCTCCCTGTAGCACTTGGGAAGTAATACCCTTAATGTACTAAAAGCAATATAGCACATTAAAGGAAAAGAATGGCCTCTGCTAAGATGTGGGCATCCAGGGTCCCAGGAAAAATTCCTGTTTGAATGATAGTAAATTATCCTGGGCAGGTTCTCATGGAAACAGAATAGAACAGGCAGAAAACCAGGGGTCCTCTAAATTCCATGCTGGGCTTTCCCTTCTGAGGGTGGGATATCGCTGTGGGCTCTTTCCCTGGCCCTCCTTCACTTGGTGGTGGGAGCCGGCTCACAGAACTGACATGTCGTCGAGTTGTGTGAGCTCCCTGGATATTTTGGCTATGAATCCCTTATCAGATCTGTGGCTTACAGACATTTTCTCCCACTCCATAGGTCACCTTTCTATTCTGTTGATTGTTTCTTTCACTGTGCAGAAGCTTCTAAATCTGATCTAGTCCTGCTCGATAATTTTTTCTTTTTCTGATGTGATACCTTATGCTTTTGGTATCATATCAGAAGGATCAAATAAGTCAATTAAGAAAGGGCCTCAATATACATTTTCTCAAAGGAGATAAATGAATGGCCAGGGTGGCCAAGGCACACGAAAACCCACTCAACATCGCTGTTGACAGGGGCAGTGCACAGTGAGATCTCAACTGGCACCTGTTCAGATGACTTCCACCAGAGACAAAAGGTAACAACGTCAGCTGGGATGTGCAGAGAGAGTCCCTGTGCACCGTCACGCGCACGTGAGTCAGTACAGCCAACATGGAAGGCAGCAGGAGATGCCCCAAGAAACGAAAACTTAGGGTCATCATCTTGTTGGAAACCGAGGCTTCACAAAGCCCCCCTTCAAACCCCGATACTTGAGATTAAATCGGAAGGATTTCAGCTTGACTTTAGAAGGGATGGGGAGGGGAAAGAGGACACTCTCAAGGGAGGGAGTGGGTCCTCTCCGGGAGGAGAGGGAGAGCGTCCCTCTTCCACCCTCTTTTATTGGAGTCCCAGGAAGTTCTCAGAGGATCTGGCCTAGGTCCACCGCTTGACTTCTGACTGACGGCCAGAGGACATCAGACTTTCAAGTCCCCACTGCCGTGACAACCCTGGGTCTCTTTGGCCCATGCCGACCAGTTCTAACTGGAAACCGTTCTTACAGATTGTGTGGTTGGAGATCGTCCTTGTCTCCCTGAGTTCTGGGATCTGGTCTGTGGAATGGTCACCAAAGCCCCCCCATCCAGGGGACCTGTGTTCTTCTTATCCACATTTTATATCTGCATGTGTCTTGTAGATGGCAGGTAGCTTGTTGGGTCTGTCATATACCCTAGGACTTGAGCCAGGCCGCGCTGCAGGTAAAGGGCTTTCTAAAAGGGAAAGCGTGGGGCACGGTCGGCACGGTGGGCCCAGGTCATAGAACTTTCCTCACCTCCTGTTCCCACACTCACGTCTGACGGTCCCCTGTCACAATCATTCAATTTCTTTTGTAGTTATATTTAAAAACCACATATTTTGTCAATGGTTTTCAGAACAAATTTTACCAATTAAAATAGTTTTTGCTATGAGCAAACTACTTTTGTTTGTAGGCAACACTTTAAGTAGCAACTTTTTCATAGTTGGAGGCAGCAGAAGAGGACGGAAACGCAGCACTTATGGTCTAACAGCACGCGTCCTGCCTTCTGTCCTCAGGTCTTGAGTGGACTTGTTCTGGCCAGAGACACTCTGCCGCAGGGGTGGGGGCTGGCCAAGGGCCACACAGTCCTCCCTGGCCCACTCGGAGCCACTGGGCCTCCCCAGGCCACTTGGAGTTATCGAGGCCTCTCTCTGGCTGGATGCTTTCTGTACCATCGGATTCCGTGGGTCCTAGACTTCTTACTCTTTCTGGAGGAAGTGTAACCACGGCAACCATCCGAGCAATGGTTCTTTTCTTTATTTTTAAGGCTACAAAGAGGACCAGATTTCCAGGTCCTCTTTCCTGCAGACTTTTGACTTCTTCAAATTCTGAGGCTTCCTGGCACAACTGGAAGAATATCTTGGTCTGCGTGGGAGCCAGCACTTGCCAGGGCTTGGTCCTAATGTAAACCTTTATGGTCTAGTGCATGACTTGGTACTCATGCTAAACCGAAATGAGGAGTGAGGAGAGGATTCTGCACATTTTGTGTCAGAAGTGTGTACCACACGTACCCACATGTGGACATGCATGTGGATATCATCTTTAAAAGTCCTCTATTTCTGTTTGAAAACACTAAGAAGAGGTTGAGGAGTTGACCAAAGGAGGTGATAGTAATTCTATATAAATCAATCTTCTAAATTTAGAATTTTTGTCAAATCACAAGCAGCACTTCTATAATAATATACTATTGGCACTTGTTGTTGGGGCTCAGAAAATAACACCCCGAGGTGAAGCCTCAGAACCAGCCTCAGAAGCAAAGTCTCCTTGGACCTTCTCTTGCGTCCCTGTCTGTCACCTCTCCACCTCCCCAGAAGCAGGTCACAGTAACTAGAAGTCTCTTCTTCAGCCTGATCAAAGAAATCACTCCCTTCCCCTAAAGCCAATCATAAAACCTCAAAAGATGACTCTAACTTCCACCTTTCTGTGTAGGTATAGGTAAGTTAGCCTCAGGGAGATCCTTTGATCTACGCGTTTGATTGTAGGTCATTAAACCCCTTTCCAGAAAGTTCCATGCCCAGAAGGAAGCCAGCCTACATGGACAGGCCAAGAAGGGTCTGAGCAGGCAGGCTCGCTGGGTTTCCTCTCCTGTCTTCCCTCCTGGGTATTGCTGTTGCTTCCGGCTGTCCATCATATCAACGATTCTGACTATAAAAACTGAGAGTTCATCCTGGGTCTGGGGGTCTTCATTCTGAAGGCTCCCATGATTGTAAAGCAATGACCAAATGAGTTTGTTCGCGGTCCTCTTGCCGCCCTGTCTCTTGTTTGAGAGGTTCAACCTTGACCCTTGGTGACGGGCAGGAGGAACCACTTCCTCTCCCACCCCTTCCCTGTGGGTGTTAAATGTCAACCCAGCCCCATACTCACGCTCTTGCTATCCATCTTGGTGGCTTAATTGGAGCTACCCTATTTCTTAAGATCTTTTCTTCAAAGACACTAAAACTCATTACCTTTCCATGGCTCCTGGCTAAAGGGATTAAGGAGTGAGATTGGGAGTAGTTTAGGGATAAAAGAAAAGTAGAAACTTACCCTGTTTATTATCTATTTGGGTGGGAGACACACCCAAAGGGGAAGAAAACCGTGTATTGAGCAGAACTTGTTGAAGATTTGTGCACTGGAAGCTGTAGTCCTTGGGCTTCTCTGATGAGAACATGTGTAATAGATAAGTAAATTACTTATAAATATTTTTTTCTATAGATTTCTAGATGTGTATATATGAACGGCAGAAGATAACCCAAATGGTTGAATGACACCTAGTCCAAAGAGCAAAAAACTATTGTTTTAGTCAGCTCTTTCGCTGTTGTGACCAAAAGACCCAACAAGAGCAATTTTAGAGGAGGAAGAATTTCGCGCTCACAGTTTCAGAGGTCTCAGTGTGTAGGAGGCTGACTCCATTGCTCTGGGCCCGGGGTGAGGCAGGGCATATGGCAGAGGGTGTGTTGGAGGGCAACAGCAGATAAAGTGCTCCCGTCTCCAGGGGTGAAATATAGACCTCAAAGTCTCACTCCCAATCACACACAGTCACACTGTACCTCGCCACTTTAACACCCAGTTAATTCCTATCAGTGGATTAATCCACTGATTAGGTTAAGGCTCCTATAATCCAATCATTTCACCTCTGAACCTGAAGTGGCCCCCCCCCCTCCACAGAAAAAGTCTTACCTGGGCTTCTCCAGAAACCCTCACCACGGCTGATTTTGGGGCCGCTGGCCAAAGAGTCTCTGCAAAAGAGTCCAATGTAGATCAACTTCCTATTTTCCTGTCGCCCTGTTTACTTGGCCACTGGCCGGGAAGATACCAGCACTCCAGGTGCTGGACACCCCCTTACTAGTTTTCACAAACGTATCCAGTATAGTACTTTGAAGAAATGTGCAAACAAGGCCTCTGGCCTTGAGCTGGGCTTCACAGAGATGTCCACATTTTAAGATAAGTTACAAATGGGCCCATGGTAAAGCTACAGGGGGAGGAAAGAAAGGGGAGAAGAAGCTCTCCCCTTCTCAGGTGCTGTCCTTGAAGGGTTAACTTGCCCAGAACAGTGAGAGAAAAAGCTGCTTTATGTGAACTTCTGCAGACTGGGAACTTCTGAGCCCCTCTCCTTACAGGCTGGGTATAAAACTCTGAAACTCCCTGAACTCGGGGTTCAGGGAATTAATGGATTACAGCAAAAGCTGTGCCCTCTGAACCTGGCTGCAGCCAAATAAAACTGTTTCCTGCTGTCTTCGGTGCCATGTCTCGACTGTCCCTATAACATACCTTTTGCATTATCTCGCACATGAGCTTTTGAGGGACACTTCATATCTAAACCATAACATTCTGCCCTTGGACCCCTAAATGTGTGCCCCTCTCACAATGAAAGATACATTTGGTCCATCTGCAAGACTCCCCATCATCTCAACAGTCTCAACAGTGCCCAAGAGTCCAAGTCCACAGTGTCCACTGAGACTCAGGGCAAACCCTTGGGGAGTCCCTGTAAAGGCCCAGAGCCAGTCACATGTATCCGAGGAAGCATTCCATTCCCCAAGGGAGAAACAGAGGCCAGAGAGGAGGGACGGGTCAAAGCAACACTGAAATCCAGCTGGGCAAACAAGTTCTGTAGCGCCACGACCAGCACTTAGAGCCTGGGGCTTGGCGGGCGGCGGCCCCTGGCCTCTCTTGGCTTTCCTCTGCTGGATCCCGCAGTGTCCTCAGCAGACCTTCCAGGTACTGGCACCTCCTCTTCTGGGGGTCTCCACAGCAGCTCTGGCTTCCTCCTCCCACCTCCACACAGCGCACTCTCAGGAGTGACCTGCAGGGTGCCACCTCGCTGCACTTCATACGGCTTTTTAGGCTGTCCTTTGAAACCTGGAGGAAGCCTTCATGACCCCCGAACTCGGGTATCCCGCAGTCTTGCAGAACCAGCACCATATGGCTGATGCCAAGGTCTGCCACCATCTCGACCGACAACCAAACCTCCTGGGGTCACAGAGGCTGAGGGCTCTGAGTAACTTGGGGGCTGAGCTGGCCCCTGGAAGTTGTAAGCAGGGTCTCTGATGAAGGAGTTTTACTTTAACTCCCTTAAGCTTGAGATGGGTGTGGACTTGCCAATTCCCCAGATGCCCTTAACCATCTTCCCATAGGCTCTGGGTAAAGTCTTTAGCATCTCTTTGTGGCTATAACGTCTTTAACAAACACACCTTGCTTAGCTCCAGTTTTCATCACAGCTGTGTGGCCAAAATGCATTTTTCAAATCTTTCTGCTTTGCTCTCCTCTTCATTCTCACAGAAACTCGCAGGACATGGGGAAAATGTAGATGACTTCTTAGCCAGAAGATAACACAAATGACCTCTAGTCCAATTCACAATAGAGTCCCCCATTTCCTCTGCATCTCCATGTGCCCAGTTTTATGGTCCATAGTCCTACTGACATCTGGTCTTCTGGGCTCCCACCAGAATTGCCCGTTAAGCTCCACTTACAGCATTGTAAGGGCCTTGAAGGCCACAGTAGGTGCCCAGTGGTGACAAAAGTCAGTCACGGGCTTAGAAAATCATCTTGGGAAGATGAATCAGAAGGAAGGTCCAGGGGAGCTGAGAGCTGGAGACTGAGAAGAGGACAAGCAGGTCTCAGGGACTCTGTCCCATCTGCGGGACTTGGAGCCTAGATTGGGTTATTCCCGTCACGGTCGGGGAGGGGGTGACTTGAACAACACAGTATCATCCCAGCAGCAGTGGCCAGGGCAGTTGTCAACCCCGTTCTTCAACGTCTGTGGACTTACTGCCAGTCTGACAGGGTCCTGGACAAGGTCACGAGAAAACAGCATCTGCCCGATGAGCTGCCGAGGCGCAGTATCTATTATTGTGGTTGACAATATAAATCTGCCTTTATGGCCTATTTGCTTTCGAAGGTGGAAGCTCTTGGAGGTTACATTTGGCTCCATTTTTCTGTCAACCTTTAAACAGTGGCGCATGAGTGCTCCTGGGATTGGTGCTTTCCATATCAGGCCTCTGGTTCTGGAGAGTCCCTCCATCCATCAGCCATCTGTCACACCCAGCTCAGCAGGACGGCGCTGTCCTTTGGGGACAGCATGGGAATAAGTGCAGAAGGTCTGCGTTTCTCTGGGTGTAAGCTTGCTCATCCCCGCCTCCTGACCACAATGGCTGCAGAAGTTGACTCCAGGAGACCTGGATCTGTTCTCTGCAGGTGTCACCTGCACCGGGGTGTGCTCCAGATTGTCAGCAGGCAGTCTGCATTACAGACGATGGCTTTAGTTTTAAAAATACAGCTGATCAACACACCTCCACCCCAGCCGCAGGTCTCAGAGGGTTTTGCCTGGGGTTCGGAGGCCACCAGCTGTCTTACTCGAGACTCCTTCATGACCTTTTATTTGACTATTAAAACGTGCTGTGGTGCCAGCTTTGGAGGTGATGAGCCCCCTCTCCTGTTGACAAAGGCCCTTCGGCCTCACGCACCTGCCTGGACCTCTTGTGTGGGCTGGGCCTCCTCTTCCACGAAGTCACCTGGACCTGGTGGCCTCTCTGCTCTCCATTCTCCCTGCTATGAGATCAACCAGAGCCATGCTTAGACAGTGTGTGCACCGCCACCCTGTGCTGTGTGCCTCTGCTCCCTGGTGGCAGGGCTCTTTCTGATGTCTCTTTTCTGTCCCTCAGCTGCTGCACAGTGGGCCTGCTCAGGGACATCGTATCCAGCAAGGGCTGGAGGAGTCAAGGATCTTGAGGGAAATGAAGGGACCAGTTCTGCCTTAGGATACAGAGGTTGCATTTTAAAGGGGAGTCGGGAAAGGCTGCGGTGGGCGGTGAGTGTCAGGTCGGGCTCATCCTGGGTGTCAGTCCTCAAAATGCAAACGTCACTCAGGAGCCTCCTCGGAGCCTGGGACGTCTGAGAGAGGAAGTGGGGTGGAGAAGGGGTGGTGGCCTGGAAAGCGAAGGGTCTCACTGGGTGGGAGGATGCTACTCAGACCCACCAGAGTCCCTGGGCTTCTGCCTTGACCCAGAGCCTGGCCTGAGTGTCTTCACAACATCTGGTTTAATTCACACGACAGCCCATGAGATGCGTGGTCCAGGCTTGGAGATGAGGACTGACGTCACCACATTCAGTGACTTGTCCACTGGCTAACTAGGGGCAGAGCCTGGACAGCACCCGGGCACTCTGTGCTCCACATTGCCTTCCTTCCTACTGTGTCCCCTGGGCATCAGCCCATGCATTAGGCTCTTAGTCATGAGCTATATTATATTTTATTTTTTGTACCAGGGATTGAACCCAGGGGTGCTTAACCACTGAGCCACATCCCCAGACCCTTTTATTTTTTGAGACAGGGTCTCATGAGTTGCTTGGGGCCTCACTAAGTTGCTGAGGCTGGCTTTGAACTTGTGATCCTCCTGCCTCAGCCTCCTGAGTTGCTGGGATTACAGGCGTGCACCACCATGCTTGGTTCATTTCTTTTATTTAACTGAGTTTTTACTGATGTGCTCTACAACCACGGGTTAGCTGGCAAATCCGTGCCAGGCAGTGGACCTTGGCACAGTGTTGCCTGGGGGGAGTGGCTAGCCTTGAATGGACAGATGCTCGAATGATTAATTACAGACAGAAATTTGGCTTGAATGTTCCAATCCCTCCGGTGGGTCATGACGAACAGCAGGAAGCAGACCTCCTCTTATGCTCTGTCCTCTTCTCTGAAAACTCCCCGTCTTCCCTGGAACATTTTACACCAGAAAGGAGGTGAACGCCTCGTGTTGGGATGGAGGTACTGCCAGTGGCCTTTGCTGCTACCCTCTGGAGCTGCAGCGTACAATGGAAAGCAATTCCCTCAGCAGAGACGAGGTCTGCAGTGCTGTTTCACACCTGATTGGAAAGACGCTCCTCATGGGATGCAGGCTGCACCACACTGAAGGTCTGCCTGCAGCTTTCATGAATGTGCACATCAGGAAACCCAGGTCCTTGTCACGATGCACCTACTGTCTCCACTAGCTCCCCTGAGCAGCCCCGATCCCCCCCCCCACAGGAGGACTGCTGTTCTTCTCTTTCACCTTGGATGGACCATAGCTGCAGCAGGGAGTCATCCAAGTGGACTGGTGGCTCCTGGGTGCCTGGCCCTGCTCAGTGACGTCTGGGAGGTCCCCTTGCTGCACAGGCCTGCTCTGACTCCTGGCGACCACGTGTGTCCCACTGTATGAAGGCCAGTGTCCACGAGTCTTCCTGCTGATGCTATTTGACTTACTTATTTGTGTCTTTTACTATGTCCTCTGTGTTCTGCTTCCTGCTCTGTGGAGTCCTTCCCACAGGACGAGTTTCACCTGTTCAGATGACTTCATGCTGCACCCTTGGTCTTGTAGGACCTTGTTTCTTGGAAAGCCACATGGAAGGACCGTATTTCTTTTTCCAGCTCTCTGCTCACCATGGAACAGAATTTACAGTTTCTTGTGCTTATCTTTGTCCCTCCCTGACTTGGCCTGGTAGCTCTTTCCCTGTCTCCTACCTCCTCCCCTCCCTCTCCCCTTTCTCCTGTGTGTTGCCAAATCACACAACATTTTCGTTGGGCTCTGTCCCTGACCCTTGTCTGCTTTGGACTTTTTTCTGCTGTGAAGTGTAGCCAAGACCTTCCTTAGTCCGTTTGGTTGAGTTTTCCTACTGTCTGAGGGTGAGCTGAATTTCAAATTCCAGCAGTTGCTCCAAGAAAGATTCATAAAAGCAATTTTATTTGAATTCTTTCCAGTTAAGAACCTTTCCTGTAGCCTTTGTAAATGTAGGGCCACTTGGCTGGATATAGAATATCTCCTAACTCCCTCTTAAGGACTTTCCGAATCCGGTGATAGTCTCCTGGCTTTGAACCTTGCTGAGCAAGCCTGTCTCTCCCGGTCACATGTGCGTCATTTTTTTGTTGGACTGACTTCACAAAGACTCCTCTATCCTCTTTGTGTCTACGGAGTTCACTAATTCTAATACCATACATCACAGGGTCAAAAATCACAGGCTAATTTTCCCTGGGACAGTGGATTTCTTCATTTCAAGAAAGAGTTTTCAATTATATATTTATTTTGTTCCGTGGTTTCATTAAAAAAACCCAGTGCTCACATGTCGGTTCACTTCGGCTGTTTTCTGCACAGGCCGCGTCCTCTCTGGCCTTCTTACATCCAGGCTGTGTGTGTTGTCCCCCTGTGTAACCTCTGTCCCCGGCCACTCAGTGGTTATGACCTGTCCATGCCCGTGGTCTGCCCGGGCCCGGCCGCGGGCATCTGGTTTCTGCGATGCTCTCAGGAACAGCCCGCCACAGCCGATTTCCCTGGGTGTCATGTCCTCCTTTCTCCTCACTCGCTCTTCCCTGAGTCGCTCTGCATCTGCCGAGACTTTTGCTTTGCAGAGGGAATCTGTAGGGTGGAAGTCCACCGGAACCCGAGCTCCCGTTTCCAAGTTTCATGGCAACGTGTCCCTGCTGGTGGGTTTTCCTGTTAGTACAGTCGGTTGCTCTTTTCTGGTCTGTTTCTTACACTTTTCCTGTTTGAATAGTTGTGTATTAGTTGTCATTAAACGAGGGAGACTTTCCTAGGAGCATGTGGGATCTTCTAGACTCTTCTGTGGCCACAGAGGCAACGGGTCTGCTAAGAAGCTTTGACCCTAGTAGGAGCCAATCAATCTGAGCTGTGGGAGGAGTGAGTTCTGGCAAAGCTCCTGACACAAGAGGAGGCAAGAGCTCAGGAGGAGGCAGCTGGCCCTGGTTTTCAGCAGCTGGACTGGAGCCTCTTTCTGGGCGGGTGATTTACCCTCAGGAATAAATAATCCAGTGACAACATTGCTTACAATGTAGATGGGAGTATCTTACACTCCAAACCCCTCTAAAGTGTTTTAGTAAGAGGTGGCTAAAACACTTTCCTCCCCTGTTTCCCACCCTAATTATTAAAAATATAAAAGTGGTTAAAATCCGCCTCCTATCTGTGGGGTGTCCGTGGGGAGGCCCAGAGGGGAGGGGCTGGAGGGAACGTGGAGAGGAAGAGAGGGGGAGGCGGGAGGGGGAGTGGCTGGAGGTGGCCATGGCCCTCCACGTCCTCGGGTGGAGGCCCTCAGAGAGCGGGAACGTCTGGAGGAGGACTCTGCAGAACTGCGGTGGCCTGCTGTTCTGTGAGCCTCTGAGGCTCCCGGCGACTGTGCCCGAGATTTAGAGGATGGGGAACCCGGGGTGAAGGTGGCGCTCCCCTGCAGTCATGGGAATGCGCTGTGTGGCCTGCCGGGGGGGGCCCCAAACCGGATGGGTTTCTGCAGCAAAAGCAGGTGACCTCTGCAGGTCACCTGTGCTGGGCCTCCCCCTCACCTGTGTGACAGGTGAGGACTCCTGGTCTCTTATTTCCACCCAGTTCTAACAATTTTATTTCTCACCAGTCATTTGGAGGACAGATTTTGTCTCCTGGAAGCTGGTCAGTACCCACTGTTACCACCGTTTCAGAGGTGGCTGTCCTGTGGGATGTCAGCTCTGCACAGCCACGAGTCACACCTGGGAGGGCAGTGACATCATGGCAGGTGACAGGGGGACAGTCCCTGGTCTGCTGGTCCGGTTCCGAGGGAGCCTGGTGAGTGAAGGCCTGTTCTTTCCCTAACCCTAACCCTAACCCTAACCCTAACCCTAACCCTAACCCTAACCCTAACCCTAACCCTAACCCTAATCCTGTTCTTTCCACCCGCCAGCTCCTTTGGTGGGTCTTCTGGCTCCGGTGCTTTGGAGACTTTGGTTTGGTTATAAGAACGAGAGACTCAATAATCGAAAAGCTGAAAATTCCAGTCTGTAAACAATTCTCGTCTAGAGTGTCTCTGGGCATGAAGTCTGTATTTTGGGGGCCTGTGAGGAAAACCCCTGTGAACAATTGACCTGCAGGTTCTCGTGGAGTGGGCCTCAAGGGAATGGGAAGAGCCGATGGTTGAGACCTTGAGTGTCTCCAGCCTCCTCTCTGGGCCTCCAGCTATGGGCTGGTGCAGGGAAGGGTCAGGGAGGGCGCTACCAAGTCAATGAACTGCAGACCCAGGGTTCCTTCTGGGCTAAGATAAAAGAAGTGGAGTGTTTTCAACCCTGGGAATTCCTGTGATGGAAGCATGGGCTCAGACTCCACGGGGGCCCTTGTGCCCACTTCCTGGTGTCACACCCACGTCCCCTGCACCCCACAGGATGACAGCACATCACTCCCGCTCCATGAGGCTGTGACTCCTGTCTTGATGGCCAACTCTTGACTCAGTCGCTTCCTTGATGGCTCTGAGGGAGCAGGGGCCACCTGGGGAGACCTGCACCCAGGGAATTGGGGGGCCAGCAAGGAGCGAGCTCCAGCCCTCACCTCAGGAGCTGGATCCTGTCACCAGCCATGTGAGCTCAGAAGCAGCCCTCGGATGAGACACCAGGCCTGGGTGACACAGTGATTGCCACCTTTTGAAGCAGAAAGCCAGCTAAGTTGTGCTGGGTTCCTGATGATCTGTTTGGTGGAAACTGAGATCATAAATGCGTATAATTTAAGCTGCTAAATTTGTGATACCTTGACATGACACACAGGATAATTAAGAGAGAAGGCACCAGAGTCAGCCATCCCCATGGTAAGGGCACCATCCTTCACGACTGCCATGGCTGCCCGAGGTGCTGAAGTCAGTTGTGAGTTTGGGGGCTCCCGGAGTCACCCTCACTTCAGATCAGCTGGCTACAAATTCGAAGTCCCCACAATTACTTTTGAGTTCAATATTTCACTAGAAGGACTCCCGGAATCCAGGAAAGCCCTGCACTTACAATCAGTTTTATTATAGCAAAGGGTTCAAGGCACAGCCACAGAAGAGATGGGCAGGGAAGCCCGGGGACGCCCCGTCTCCCTCCCGCACCGTGAGCTCTAGTGCCCGCCTTGTGGGGCCTCTTCACCTTGGCGTTGAGGCGCTGACCAGTTCCTTGGTTATGTGGTAGTTGACCTCTGGAGCCCCTTCCCTCCTGGAGACGGGTGACGTCTCGTGGCTCAAAGCGCCCGCCCTCTAATAGGCTGGTCTCTCTGGTGCACCCAGCCCCCTTCCTGTGGCCACTGGTGTCACTGTGTTACCGTCCCCTGCTGAACGCCTGGGTAGCGTCAGTCCTCAGGGCTGGTTCCCCAGCCTCCCTGGGACCCACGTCACGAGGGAGATTCTAAGGGCTTGGAGACCTGCTCCCAGGAGTGGACAAAAGCCAGCCCTCTCTCTGGGTAAAAGGGATGGACGAGGGGGGACAGAAAGGGTGTGGACTGGTCAGGACCGAGGGGTGGGTCCTGCTGTGGGGGCGGGGCTGGGAGACCTCAGGGAGGCTGAATGTCTGCGGTGTTGGACTCGGGAAGGAAGGAAGGCACAACATTTCAGCCAGGAGGATTTCCAGGAAAAGTGGCCTAAAACCTGAAAATAGGCAAAAACCGGGTTTCTTGCCCTTGGCCTGTCATGCCCAAGCACTTTCAAACGAGCCCACCGGAGGGTCGTCTGCACCAGCAGAGCCCAAGGTAAGGCCCAGCTGGGCAGCTGGTCCAGGAGCCCCTGTGTCTTACTCCCTGCAGCGGGCAGTCTGTCTACGTGTCCTGAACTGTCCCTGCAGATCAGGGCAAACAGAAGTAGAGGAGGGAGGAATAAACGACGGGGAGAAGGAAACCCACACAGGACCTCTGCAATCGCATCTGGATCAGGTGCTGGGTTCCAGTCCATATAATGTATGTTTTATTATTAAATAGCCCATTATAATATAATAGGGCAATAAATACTGATGAAAGTGTTCCCCGTGAGTAATTTCTTTTGGAATAATTGCTATTTGATTAGGGAATGATTTGGCTTTTAATTTACACCGGCACTTAATGTGTTCCCGTTAACTGGACATTCTCCCCGTGGTAAGCGCAGGCCAATCCAGACAGTGATGAATGCCAACACGGAGGCAGCTTCACTTCAGCTCCTGCGTGGGGCCACTCAGTTCTGTGGCCTGCAGATGCCACCTCAGTCCAGGGCGAGCCTCGCTGCTGCTGGGCGCTGCCTGGTCTGGCTGGGCCCAGGGTGGAGAGAAGAGGTCCAGGTGGGTGGCCCTAGGTGGCTCTGTCCGCCTCTTGCCTTTCTTGGTGCGTGGACTCTCGGGGCACGTCAGCTCCTGGGGCACGGAGTCGTCTGAAGTGCTTCTTTAAGAGCCGACTGACTATGTGCCAGGCACTGTTCACGGACAGTGTTAAAAGAAAAAATCCCACAAACCCAGAATCTCCAAGGCGTGAGAGTCGTGGGAAAGCACAGGCTACGATAGGTCTGGATGCGCCCAGTGGTCACGCTGTGGGGGAGGGGGTCTCCAGGGTGGGGCCTCAACAGTGAGTGCAGAGGAGACAGGTCTTTTAAGGGAGGGGGAGCCAGTGAGCCGAGGGTCCCGCAGAGCTGGGGGGTCCCCTGGCGCTCCTCTGAGGAGAGGGGACATCTCACATCAGCCACGGGAGTTAAAGAGGTCTGCCCTCCAGGCCGGGGGGAGAGTGGATCATCCCCCCGAATGTCTGCAGCGCAGAGAGCCCCCAGGTCCTGGGAAGACCTTCTGGGTGGGGAGGAAGGGCTGACCAGACGATTCCTGACTCAGCTCTCTGCAGGAGCAGGGCTCAGGGACATTTCTGTCTGTCCCCAGGTAAATGCTGCTACCAGAGACGTCTTAGGCAGGCACCCGAGGCGCAGTAGGGTCATGTTAGGGATGCCTTGAGTTGCTGGGTACTGAGGAGTGGGGTGTGTGGAATCATTTGTGCCCAGTCCGTGGCTTTTATCTGCCAGAGCTGAGGCCTAGGTGTTGGGGGTGGGGGCTCGGAGGCCCCTGACTAGGGTCTGACCAAGGGAGTCTTTGTCATTAACATGAGGTGGGGCCTGCTTGTCTGTACTGTCAGGCGGCTTTGAATTACTGTGGAAATCCCCAGGGGAATCCACTCATACGGAGGAAGGTTCATTCTGGTTCTTTTGGGAGGTTCCAGACCAAGATGGTTGGCCCAGTGCTGTGGGGCCTGTGGTGAAGCAGGACGTCATGGTGGGGCATATGGCAGAGGAAAATGCTCATCTCTTGGTGACAAAGAGAGAGGAAGGGCACACCACCAATGACCTGCCTGCCTCCCTGGAGACCCCACCTCTAAGGGTCCCACACCTCCCAGCAGCACCACGGGCTGTGGCAAGCCCCAACACAGGCCCTTAGGGGACACTTATCTAAACCGCAGCATGAACACATCTCTCTTCTTCCTCCACCCAGTGGCCACCCCGAAACTCTCCAGTCACAGGGTGGAGCAGGGCACAGACTTCGAAGCCACGGTTCCAACGGGCTTCACGGTGGGGCTAATACTGACCAGGATGTTGGGGAAACTCATGGGACGTTCCTGGATGTCACCGGAGGGGTCACCATGGGCATTAGGAGGATGAAATCCAGGAATGTCTCCCATTGCAAGGGGCAGAATTGTCTAAGAAATTGTCATTCTTGCTCAATTTGCCTTTAATATTTCACTAACAATGGTGGGAATGTTGCTGGTCATTTGCATATAAACACAGTACTTCAGCATGGTTTTAAAAACATTCTTATTAGTGCATTATCTGCACACTAATAGTGGAGTTCACTCCATATCAGTCCCCATGACTTCCTCCTTCTGTCCCCTCCCCTCCACTCCCCTCCTCTACTATCCACTTTGTGGGGGCACATCAAGTACCCTACAAGGGGATTCACCGTGGAGTTAGTGACTCATCCCATTCGCCTCCCCTTCCCTCAGCCCCTCCTCTGCTCCACTGACGTCCCCTTCGGTTCCATGTGTTCCCTCGCCCCCTCCCTTGTTTTGCTCTAGCTTCACATCGGACAGAAACGTTTGGCCCTTGACTTTCTGCCTCTGGCTTATTTCACTCAGCTCCATCCTTTCACTGAATAATGATTTCTTTCTTTTTCATGGCTGGGAACTCCATTGTGTACATATGCCACAGTTTCCCTAGACATTTGTCATTTAACAGACGTCTGAGTGGTTCTATAACTTGGCTATTGCAAAGTGAGCTGCTGTCTACACTGATGCGCCAGTATCACTAGACTATGTTGATTTTAGCTCTTTTGGGTTAATGTCAAGGAGTGGAATGTTCGGATCATGTGGGGTTCCATTCCTAGTCTTTTGAAGAATCTCCATACTGCTTTCCAAAGTGGAAGGTTCATTTTGGTTCGTATTGGAGGTTCCAGACCATGATCGGTTGGCCCAAAGTGGTTGTACTAATGTGCAGTCCCACCAACAGTGTATGAGCTACCTTTACTCCCACATCCTCACCAGCATGTATTACTATTTGTACTCGCTGCCATTCTAATAGGAGCTGGATGAAATCTCAGTGTAGGGCTGGGGTTGGGGCTCAGTGGTAGAGCACTTGCCTTGTAGGTGTGAGGCACTGGTTGTTTGGTTGGTTTTTAATTTATTTTATTAAATAAATTAAAAACCAACCAAACAAATAAATAAAGGTATTGTGTCTCTCTACAACTTATAAATAAATAAAAAAGAAAGGACAATCATATTAAAAAGAAAAAGAAATCTCAATGTAGTATTTTTCTGGGGGGTGGGGTACCAGGAATTGAACTCAGTGAATAACACCATAATTTCTTTCTTTTTCATGGCTGGGAACTCCATTGTGTATATATGCCACATTTTCCTTAGACATCTGAGCTGGTTTTATTCAACCACTGAGCCTTGTCCCCAGCCCTATTTTGTATTTTATTTAGAGACAGGGTATTACTAGTTTGTTTTGTGCCTCATTTTTGCTGAGGCTGGCTTTGAACTCATGATCCTCCTCTCTTAGCCTCTGGAACCCCGGGATTACAAGCGTGAGCCACCGTGCCTGGCTCAATGTAGCTTTGAGTTGCATTTCTCTGATTGCCAGGGATGTTGAACATACTTCTACATATTTGTTGGACATTTGTATGTTAGTCCTTTTGCCCATTTATTGACTGGGTTATTTGTTTTTTGAGTTCTTTATATATTCTGGATGTTAATTCCCTATTGAAACAGTAGCTGGCATAGATTATCTCCCCTTCTGTCAACTCTCTTTTTATGCTCTTGTTTTCCTTGTGGCAGAAGATTTTTAATTTGATGCCATACCACTTATTGATTCTTGGTTTTATTTCTTGGCATTGGGGTCTTGTTAAGGAAATCAGTGCCTGTGCCAACAGGTTGGATTGTTGACCCTACATTTTCTTCTAGCAGTGGCAGTTCTGGTAATTCCTAGGTCTTTGATCCACTGTGAGTGGACTTTTGTGCAAGGTGAGAGATAAGGATTCAGTTTCATTTTTCTACAGAGGGATACCAGCACCACTTGTTAAAAAGACTATGTTTTCTCCAATGTGTGTTTCGGGCACCTTTATTGGGTATCAGGTGCTGAATCTCGTGGGTTTGTCTCTGTGTCTTCTGTTGGGTTCCATTGTTCTTCAGGTCTGTTTTGGTACCATACTGGGCTGTTTGGTCACCGTAACTCCATGGTGTATCTGAGATCAGGTTTCTGAGGCCCTCAGTATCACTCTTCTTACTCAGGATCTTCTGGCTGGGGCTGTTCTGGGTCTATTCTTCCAAATAAATTTTAGGTCTGCTTTTTTCTGTGAAAAACATCATTGGTATTTTGATGGGGATTTCATTGAATCTGTAGGGTGCTTTTTTGGGGGAGGGGATACAGGGGGTTTAATCTAGGGGCAATTACCACAGAGCTACATTTCTGGCCCTTTTTATTTTTATTTATTTTTGGGTACCTGGGATGGAACTCAGGGGCACCTGACCACTGAGCCACATCTCTAACCCTATTTCGTATTTTATTTAGAGCCAGGGTCTCACTAAGTTGCTTACCGCCTCCTACTCACTAAATTGCTGAGGCTGACTTTGAACTCGAATCCTCCTGCCTCTGCTGGGATTGCAGGCCTGAGCCACCGCGCCCTCATTAAGTTGTTTAGGGCCTTGCTAAGTTGCCAAGTCTGGCCTTGAACTTGTGATCCTCCCGTCTCAGCCTTCTGAGCCTCTTGGGTTACAGGCCTCAATAACCTGCCCAGCAGATATGGTCGTCCTGACAGTGTCTGGGAGGGCTTTCTGTCTTCTGAGGTCTTCCCCAATATCTTCAGTGTTTCACAGTTTTCATCATAGAGGTCTTTTACCTCCTTTTAGATTTATTCCCAAGTTGTTTTCTTTTTAAGGCTGATGCAAACAGGATAGCTTTCCTGACTCCTTTCTCAGCAGGTTCACTATTGGAATGTGGGGTAGCTATTGATTTATGAGTAAGGAGCTTGTATCCTGCTGTGTTGCTGAATTTGTTTATTAGTTCTAGAATCTTCTGGGTTTTTTGGGGGGAAGGGTCTTCTAGGTATAGGATCATGTCATCAGCAAACAGAGATAATCTGACTTCTTCTTTTCCTATTAATTCCCGATCTCTTGTCTGGCTATATGTAAAACTCTTGAATGAGAGCGCTGAGAGTGGACTCCTTACCTTGTTCCAGACTTTAGAGGACATGCTTTCAGTTTTTCTCCAGTCATGCTGTGGACTTTGGCTCTACCCTAGGCAGCCTTTACAATGTTGTGGCAAGTTCCTTCGGTGCCTAGTTTCTATGGGGTCTTTAATATGAATGGATGCGAAATTCTGTAAAAGGCTTTTTCTGAAACGATTGAAATGGCCATGTGGTTCTTGTCCTTCATTCTGTTTATGTGGTGAATTGTATTTATTGATTTGAATTTGTTGAGCCAGCCTTGCCTCTCTGGAGTGAAACTCACTTGATCATGGTGTACTATGGTCTTAATGCGTTTTTTGGATGTAATTTGCTAATATTTTTTTGAGGATTTTTGCATCTGTGTTCATCGGAGACATTGGTCTGTGGTTTCCTTTCCTTGGTGAGCCTGGTTTTGGTATTAGGGTGACACTGGCTTCATAGACTGAGGCTGGTCTGCTTTCACTTGTGCACAGATAGGGTCACATTAGACCATGTGGCTCTGGAGGGCTGGGCAACACTCACCATCCAAGGCTCCTTAGGAGCAGGAAGCAGGTTCCCCAGAGGCCCTCCTGGGCTGGGGCTGGACCATTTAGGTGTCGGGTGGCAGGGGAGGCAGAGAGCGTCACGGGCCAGGGGTTGACGGGGAGCGAGGATCCCTGGGAGCGTGGGCCGTGGCTGTCTACAATCTCCATCTTTCACCAGCAGGAGTGGCTGTACAGGTCCTGGGCTGCAGATGATTCTAAGGCCAGGCTGAGCCTGCAGCCTGGCGCCGCGTGCTCCAGGGAAGCCAGGTTGAGGGCCGGGCCTCGCCACTGTGAATTCCAGGCACGAATTCTTGCAGGACCTCATTGGCTAAACCCCTATCTATGCCCAGGTGTCCCTGGTGGCTCCAACATGCTGACTGGCTTGCCCCTGCCCCTGGGCCACTGCCTGTGACTTCGGGAGACTTAGCTCGCTGTCAGGTATTGATTTATGACTTTATTAAAATGTGACCAAGGGCTGTACTGGGACAATTAATTGCTCTCACTCCTGGCCACCTAAACCTGCCCAGCATCTGCCAACTGAATGGAAAAGACAGATAAATCAGCACTGAGCAGCACTGGACCCCTGGGCCTCAGGGGGTGATCATGCGCCTCTCATGGGGGGTGATCCTAGGTAGCCCGGCTCTGCCAGTGCCTGGCGTTGCTCAGCTCAGCCCGAACTAGAGGTTTCCACCTCCCCAATTGAGCTTCTGTGTAGACATCCATCCAAGGCACAACACTGACTATTCACTACGCAGGACAGAAAATGGTAGACTCTTAAAAGAAATCTTTAGCTAAAACTTCAAAGATATTTATTTATTTTTTTGCCTGTTTGGCTAGATTTAATTTGCTTTACCAGCTGGCTCTGACTCCAGCCTTGTGGTCTGCAGTGTGCCTCTGCTTACCTGACCACTATTACCCAAGGGGAGACTGGTGGGGGAACAGGCTGGAGAAAACCCACAGCCCCCCGGGATGTAAATGGCCCCGCCACCTCTCCACTGTACCCAAGTGTCTCAGTGGACAACTGGAAATGGTTTTGCCTCCAGTTGGCCTCATTCCCCCGTGTTCAACCTCCCTCTGGATTTTTTTTTTTTTTTTTTTTTTACTGTGATAGAATACAGGTAGTACAATTGCTAGAATTAACAAAAATTTACCATGTCACCCATTTTTAGGTGCCAAGGTCAGCTCTGTTACCCACATCTGGTGTTGTGCAGCAGCTTTAGCACTCATCTCCAGGATCTTGTCATCCGGAAACTGAAACCCTGGCCTGTTAGACAGGAACTCCCACCCTCTCCTTCCCTGTCCTGGCATTACGAGTTGGACCTCAGGTTAGAGGAACCATACTGTAACTGTCCTTCTGTGTCTGGCTCATTTCTTTAGCATGATGTCCTCCGGGCCACTCAGGCTGCATGTAGCATGTGTCAGAATTTCCTTCCTTTTTAAGGCTGAATAATATTCCACTGTATGGGTGGAATATCAAACATTTTGTTTATTTGCTCACCTTCTGGTGGGCACTTGCATTGCTCCCACCCTTTGGCTGGGACTGATGCTACTTCATCTAGTTTTGGTTGTTGAAGGGCACAACCTGCCGTTTCAAAGCCTTTTAAAATACACTGACTTTGTCCCATGGATTCAATGTTATCTACAGTTCCTTAAATGCACACCTTCTGCCCACGCGCCCTGGATGTATTCAGCCTTCACGGCCTCACCTTCAAGCTGCTCCTGTCCCACCTCTGGGGTGGAGGATTCCATCCTGCTGTGCCCACGCTGCGGTCCCCTCTCTGCTGGTGTGCACTTGGCTTTTGTCTCATCTCCAGAACTGCACCCAAGCCCTCAGGTCTATCAGCCGAGATCAGCTGGCTTCTGAGTCCTGCCGGTTGCCCTGGGTGAGCTTCTGAAGAGTTCCAGCCCCTGTCCTCCCAGGAAGCCAGCACTGCAGACAGCCAAGGCTGAGCTCACAGAGCTGTTGAGTATTGATATTAAATAAAACTTACAAGAAAGCTAATCAAACACATAATTAATTACATGCACCACGGTTATTATGCGGCCTGGTAATTAGGCATGACTGATAAGCGGCTCCTAAGTGACTGTAATTAGTTTTACTTTGATGCAGGCTACCCGGGCGTCTCTCGAGTCAGTGGGAGGCACTCGCCTGTGCATGTGGACCTATGTGCATATGTGTGCTGGCGGGAGAGAGGACAGGAAGGGCGTCCGGAGGGTCATGAGAGGAGGCATAAATGGGGGGGGGCAGTTGTGCCGGCTGCCTTCAGCTCTGACAGTGGATGGGAAGCGTCCTCCTGAGACCAGCTTCAACGGGGTCCCTTCGCCCCGCCTGCCTCCTCCCTGCTTGTGCATTTCTAGAGAATCTTCTGGTCTTCCTGTGTCTATTTTTCCTTCCCTCCCTTGACGTGGAGAGAGTTGGGTGGGGGCCGTAGAGGCGGACGGCAGCTGCTGAATGTTAGGACAGAAGGAAGATGGATTAGGATTGGCTCTGGGCAGCTGCCTGAAATCCTAGCCTCCGACACACCTGGTCAGCTTGTCAGGTAAAGCACTGAGACCTTAAGTCTGTTACAGTACCTGAGGTTCTTGTTCTCTCTTCCAATAAACGACTAAGCGTTTGGTGTGCTCAGTGCTGAGGGGTCCTGCCCTCTGTGGGGAACAGTGGTGCTGAGCGTTAGCCAGAGTGACATGAGGTCAACGCAGCAGACTGAGTGACTCATGGGGTACCGCCGTCCTCTCCACACCTGGAGTCAGCAGGTGAGTCAAACAGCAATAACTACCACAATAACCACCAGGCTTCATAGAGAGCTGCGCTCAACACCAAGAATGAGAAACCCCGGATTCCAGACCAAAAGAGGAGACAGCATTGGAATGTTGCTTGACTCGGGGGGGGGGGGCGATGGGAGTGGGAGTGAGGGTGTGTGGGGGGGAGGGCCAGGGTCAGTGTGCAGGGTAGAGGAAGGTAGCCAGCTGCATAGAGGGGCGTCCCTGAGCTGCCCAAGGTGAAGTCACAGGGCTTCTGTCTACTCCTGTGGGAAAGCTGTGGGCAATGTGACATTGGGTGGGATCAGGGTAGAAAAGACACTGTCCTTCACTGTACCCACAGCTGTGGGGCGCTGGACTCGCTAGCACACTGAGAAAATAATAAAAACTGGTCCTGGTTGGTAAAACCCAGACACACACTAGGACAACAGGCCTCTGTCCCCTGTACAGGCGCCCCTCCCCCCCCACAGAACAGTCAGATGCCAAATATGGTCGTGAATAAACTGTTAAAAACAAGTTGGGAAAGAACCACTTTTTAGGAAGAGGCAGCAGGTGCAGGTGAAGATCTGTCCCTAGGACTTGGGGCTGAGAGAAACTTTACAATACAAACTTAAAATTTCAAAACAAATCAATAAAAACTCCAAGCAGAACATGAAGTCATAAAACAGGATAGGTTTATTCAAAAAAAAAAAAAAAAAGGAATTCTAGAAACAAAAAAATCTTTATGTTCCATATGTTCAGTAGAATAGGAGACAGTGAAAACAAACGATGAATAAGAAAGAACTGAGGAGGAAATGCATAAATAAGCAGAGAGATCTGAGGAGACATCTATAACGGAGCACAGCAAACCTGAAAAGTGGGGGATACAATTAAAAAATGCAATGTATGTCTCATAGGAGGCCATAGAGAACAAATATTTGAAAAGATAATTGCTGACCATTTTCCAGAATTAAAGAAAATTTGTTTCAATACCTCTAAGTGACGGGCGATGCATACAGAGTTCATAATGGGATACAGAAAGAACAATCCACTTGTAAGTGTATTGCAGTAAAATTATAGATCGTCAAAGAAAAAGTCGACAGGGATTCTGTGGAGGAAAAATAATTAGACTATAAGCAGATTTTGTATCAGCAACAGTAGGTGCAAGAAGAGAGTGCTTTGTATGGCTGAATGATAGCATCTTTCAGTTAGAATTTTATACTTAGCTAAACTATCATTCAAGAGTGGATCAAACGAACACCTTTCCAGGTGTGTAAACAACAGTTTGCTTTTCATAAATTCTTGTGGAAAAATACAGAACGTTGTACTTCAACCAGACGCAACGATCCCCGAGGAAGAAAACGGCGTGCCCAAAAATAACCTGAGTAAAAAAAATGCTGAATATAGAGAAAATCATTAAGTATTTATTTCTTAAGAAAAAAATAATTTGGGACTAAAAAGTTTAGAATTAAAATGTTTTTAAAGATTGTGGTAGGTAAGAAGCAGAATATTAAAAATGAGTTTTAAGGGGTTTGGGCTGTGGCTCAGTGGTAGAGCACTTGCCTAGCATAGGTGAGGCCCTGGGTCTGATTCTCAGCACTGCATAAAAATAAATAAATAACATGAAGTTATAAAAATATTTTTAAAAATGGGTTCTAAGGCATTTATATTTTGGGGGGAAGCCATGTGTATTGTTCAGTTTTAGACTCTTAAGTATGCATACTCATTGGGTAAAGAAAACAATAACAGGATAAAAATAAAATGTATTTTTTCTTAACTTCTAAACTAGAAAAGAACCAAAACAAAAGGATAACTCGGGGCAAGAAGAGAAGGAAGAAAGGAGGTGTAGTACTAACATGTCCAAGTTGTCAATATGTACAACAACAACAAAAAAGACGCATTTCACTTATAAAAATCATTAATATGGTGTATTAGGAGATAGCAATTGACAGGTGTGATCTATCAAGGTGTATAAAATTTTAAAGCATATGCACAGTTGATGCAATTTCTGTAACTTCAAATATCACATGAAATATCACATGCCATAAAAACATGAGAAACAGACTAGGAGACACACAGACCCATCTTAATAATTGCTGCCGGGAGGGTGCAAGAATAACGAGATGGGAGAGAGGAGGAGATGATTTTAAATGTATGCATAGTGTTCTTCACACAAAATAGTCTGAAGCAAACAATCAAAAAGCTAATTAGCTTAATTAATCCTTGCTTTTTTGCTATTTGCCAGTGTGTTCTTCTCGGGCTATTTTTTCATTCAGCGAAATCAGGCATCTCCAAAGCCGCCTGGTGGGTGAGTTCAATGGTGGGACCTGGTGGTGGGCTGGAGACAGGGGGACTTTGGCAGGAAGTCAGTCCTTCTGTGGCATGGTGGGGGGTGAGGGGGGGAGCTCGGGAGCTCGGGGTGAGGGGCACAGGAGCAGCGCGCGGAGGCCTTGGCATGGACGCGGCTCTGGTCCCCTTAGATGCTGCAGCAGGTGGTGAGGGTAGCTTCTCTCGACCTCGTGGTTTCTTGGGATGTACTTCTTAATGTCCTTGCCACACAGGCCCAGCGAGCAGCTAACGTGATGGACATGCCGGTCAGCAGGGTCAGCCCTCTCACAGCACGGGCCTGTGTCGTCTTGGACACCGCAGATACCTACGGGTCCATTTGTCCATTTTACCTTGGTAAAGCCTGCGGAGGGGGAAAGAGAAACAGGATGGATGAGGAGCCTTCAGACCTGTCCGGAGCCAGCTCTTCCTTCTAACTTGACATCAACCCTTGAGAAATGTGCTATGCAGCCATTATCTCTGCCCAAATGGCTTAAAGAAACAATATAATCAACAAACAAATCGTTCTAGGATGTAAAGGTGAATATTACTGGACAGATCAGACACAGGACAAATCCCACATCCAAGTGTCCTTGGGCTGGTGTAAAGGTGGCCAGGAGGCAAGGCTCCCCTAGTGCTCGAGCCTCTGGGTCAGGAGTCAGCCTACTGAGCAGTGCTGTGTGACGCAGGGCCCCGCAGCTCCAGGGTCAGGGAGGAGGAGATTCAGAGAAGGCACAGGGAGGAAGAGGAAGCGGGTCGGCCTCCGAGTCTCCTGCTCTTGGCCGGGAAGGGCCCTGGATGACTTGCACCTGGATGACCGCAGGATGGACCGACGGCTTCATTTGTCCTGTCTGAGCCTCTGAGGAAACTTGCCGGGAGCCAAAGCCCAGGCAGCCTCTGTTGCTTCCTTTTGGGGGAAGATTTTCCTTCTGAAGAGAGGGAAGAAGAGGCCAGGTGAATGGCAGCCTCCCTCTGCAGCCACAGCTGCTGTTTTCCACACTATTAAAACCCCATCCTCGGCTGGGAAGCTGTGGGTGGAAGGAGGGGCGGGCAGACCCGCGACTTTGTGTGCCTGGCTGGAGGCCCCAGCCCTTGAGCTGCTTGACCTTGATCTGCTTGACCTTGAGCTGCTGTTCTTTGGTTGTAAAGGAGGGAACTCCTCCCTGCTGTGCCTGCAGTGCCTCCCGAAGCAAGGCCTGGGCCCAGAGAGGATCGCACACTGTTTCCTCTTCCAATTTGTTGTGTTTTCCTACTTCCTTCGCCTTGCTGACCCGCCCGGTCTCTGTCTCCCTTCCTGTGCTCTTAGTTGTGGCCTGCTCCTTGCACGGGGACCCTTCATGCGTCAAAAGCTCAGAAGCTTCCTCCCAGCCCTGTCCGCTGAACGTCCTCCCTCCAGCCAGGCAGCCTCATCCTTCTCTGCCTGTCTTGGGGGAGCCCCTACACTTCCCTGGTCTCCGAGTCCTGGGGCTCCCTGAGCCCCCCTGCCCCCCTGCAGGGTGCTGGCCCACCCCACCCTCCGCCTTGTTTGGTGCCTTGGTTCCTGCTGTTCCCACCTTGACCTCTTCACTTCTAAGCTCTGTTGCAAATTGGAATCAGCCCCCTCCGAGCAGCTTTCTAGGACTGAGATCACCCGCAGCTCAGCTGTCAGGAGATGCTTTCGCCAACTAAGGGGACCAACATCTAAGGCTGGGGTAGGAGAGGACGAAGGAGCAGGCCAAGCAGCCCGCAAGGCAGGGAGCTTGCTCTGAGCCACTGGGCCCCAGGGGCCGAACTTCCAGCTTTGAAGCTGGGACACGGTGGGACAGGGAGCAGAGAAAATGGGCTGAAACGAAAGCTGGGGTCCAGATGGACACCCCTAACAGAGTTACCAGAAGGCAGAGGACGGCCAGCTGAAACTGGACACGAGGCTGGCCCGGCTTTCCCAGAGTCTGGGAGTGGCTCTGTTCTCCTGCTGCTGCACCTACTCACCATGAACTTGGCAGCTTAGGACAGCACGGGTTTATTTTCTGGGTTTCTGTGGAGCAGAGGTTCGACCTGTGTCTCACCAGGCTGAGATCCAGGCAGGGAAAGGCTGTGCTCTTTCTGGAGGCCCCAGGGAGGAGCCCGTTTCCAAGCTCATTCAGGTCACTGCCTTGTGGTTGCAGGACTCATGTCCCCATTTCCCTGCTGACCACCAACTAGGGCCACACTCAACTCCCGGACACCTCTCTCTGGTTCCCTCTTAAGGCCAGCTGTGGTCTTCAGTCCTACAGGCTGCAGACTCCCTGACGTTTTCTCGTGTGATTAAAGTGGGCCTCTCGAGGTGATCAGAAAAATGTCCTGTCTTAAGGTCCAGAACCTAGTCACATCTGTAAAGTCCCTTTACCACACATGCTCAGGTTGTGGTGTGAACTAATCAATAAAATCACTAAGAGTGTAAGTTATAGGTTATAGATTAGTAAAAAATATAGGTTATAGATATACGATTTTGATAAGTGAGATAGGACAATTATAAAGCAAGAACTGACATAGGTAGGCCTAAGACTCCATTGTGCTGCCTTCTATAAATAAAACTGTTGACTCATTTAGGAGGAACAGAAATGAAAGCTGTCTTCTTGTTTTTCTGTACTTTGTACCCCACAGAATGTACCCAACTCAGGACATGGTGGTGGCCCTGGTGAGCTACACCCTGGATTTGAGTACATGTAGGGGTCTGCATGACTTTGAAATAGACTGTCGCCCCTGCTCAGCTGAAACTCAGGATACGGTTGTCTAACGCTTGTTTGGACCCAAGATGCAGGTAAGCTAACTCCTTTTTTTAGCTTCTGTAACTTGCTTGCTTGTATACACTGAGAATAGCCCCTGAGCTCTGGTTTTCATCCTTAAATCCCCAAGACACAGGCCAGGAAATCGCGGTGACCCACAGCGCATCAGTTTCTACGGGTGGGAGACAGTCCCTGGCCGGGGAAATAAAGCTCTTTTTTGTTTGAATTTGGACTTAGAGTGTTTTCTGAGGCGGCTCCCGCGACAGTCCAGAGATACAGTGAGAGCATCCTGGTCAGGCCTCTCTGGCCAGTGCAGGGGCCACGTGGCCCATGATGAGCCTTAAGCAGGTCCAGCTGTGCTTGCCAGGAGGCCACGGGGCAGGAAGCCCTGGAGATCATCACAGCCAGTTTTACCCCCTGCTGGTTTCTTACCTACCCCACACTGCCCTGTCGCAGGGTTTTTTTGAGTTAGATTACGTTTGTCTCTCAGGGTGTTTTTGCTCTCTGTTTGGTTACACTATGTATGCCTGATCTGGAGGTCGTGTCTAGAAAATGTGCACACATACAGAAGAGGAATCGCCATCATAGGACGAATTGGAGGGGTGCTGACAGGTTCCGCTCTCTTGATCCAGGGCTCCTTAAATTCCATTATTGACAACAGTGAGGCCTTATGGCTTCAGGAGGTGTCTCTGGACATGCAGATTCTTCTTGGCAGGTTAGGAGACGAGTCCATTGACAAATCTCTGGTTGAGATCGCCTGGCTAAGGTGTCAGTGAAGGGTTTGAAGGGACAAGGCTCAGGACAGGTCACTTATGAAAAGAAGGCCAGAAGGAAGTTCAGGACCCTGGAGAGCTACCCAGCAAAGCCAGTCTGAGTAGGGTGTCAGGTGGGCCGTGGTCACGTGGGGATATTCCCAAGGTGAGCAAAAGAGTGCAGAGGAGGGGGGAGGGAGGTCCACGGGTCAGAGCCAGAGCCAGGCCACGGGAGTCCATGGTCAGCTCAGCCACTCAGAATCTCTAGTCTTGGACACCTTCTTAAGCCATGTGTGTGTGTGTGTGTGTGTGTGTGTGTGTGTGTGTGTGTATGTGTGTGTGTGTGTGTATGTGTGTGTGTGTGTGTATGTGAGAGTGTGTGTGTGTGTATGTGAGTGTGTGTGTATGTGTGTGTATGTGAGAGTGTGTGTGTGTGTATATGTGAGTGTGTGTGTATGTGAGAGTGTGTGTGTGTGTGTATGTGAGTGTGTGTGTGTGTATGTGAGAGAGTGTGTGTGTGTGTATGTGAGAGTGTGTGTGTGTATATGTGAGTGTGTGTGTATGTGAGAGTGTGTGTGTGTGTGTATGTGAGTGTGTGTGTGTGTGTATGTGAGAGAGTGTGTGTGTATGTGAGAGTGTGTGTGTGTGTGTATGTGAGTGTGTGTGTGTGTGTATGTGAGAGAGTGTGTGTGTGTGTATGTGAGAGAGTGTGTGTGTGTATGTGAGAGTGTGTGTGTGTATATGTGAGTGTGTGTGTATGTGAGAGAGTGTGTGTGTGTGTGTATGTGTGTGTATGTGTGTGAGAGAGTGTGTGTGTGTGTATGTGAGAGTGTGTGTGTGTGTATATGTGAGTGTGTGTGTATGTGAGAGTGTGTGTGTGTGTGTATGTGAGTGTGTGTGTGTGTATGTGAGAGAGTGTGTGTGTGTGTATGTGAGAGTGTATGTGTGTGTATATGTGAGTGTGTGTGTGTATGTGAGAGAGTGTGTGTGTGTATGTGAGTGTGTGTGTGTATGTGAGAGAGTGTGTGTGTGTGTATGTGAGAGTGTGTGTGTGTGTGTGTATGTGAGTGTGTGTGTGTATGTGAGAGAGTGTGTGTGTGTATGTGAGAGTGTGTGTGTGTATGTGTGTGTGTGTATGTGAGTGTGTGTGTGTGAGAGTGTGTGTGTGTATGTGAGTGTGTGTGTGTGTGTATGTGAGAGAGTGTGTGTGTGTATGTGAGAGTGTGTGTGTGTATGTGTGTGTGTGTATGTGAGTGTGTGTGTGTGTATGTGAGTGTGTGTGTGTGTATGTGAGTGTGTGTGTGTGTGAGAGAGTGTGTGTGTGTATGTGTGTGTATGTGTGTGTGTGAGAGTGTGTGTGTGTGTATGTGTGTGTGTGTGTATGTGAGTGTGTGTGTGTTTGTATGTGAGTGTGTGTGTGTGTGAATCCGTGACGTGAAGACGATGGCATCTCTCAGTGGTTGTTGTCAACATAACCTACACCCCAACGCACTGTTCTTCTACCCCTTTGACACTCCACCTGTGAAAGTGATGGAGCACTCAAACCCGGGAGAGTGGGGAGGGCCTCCGAGGGAAGAGAGGGAGGGAGACTCTATCACCCCAGGCCAGGATGATGGGCAGGTCTGCAGGCCCTCTCCGGGGGGCGCACAGTACCCATGTGTCCACCCGGTCATCCTTGTTACCGTGGGCTGCATTCCCTCTGTGAACAACTGGGGATGCATGGGAACCTGGACACCTTGCCTGGGAGGACGTGCCTAAGTGCCCGTGGAGGGTTGGAAGATGGAGTTGCAGCCAAGTCCTTCCTGGCTGGGTTTTCAACACCACCTTCCTGCAGGTGTAGACCAAGGCTGCTCCCAAGCCTTCTCACGGGCCACTTTCTGGTGGTGTGTGGGTGTGAGCAGGTGTGTGTGAGATTTTGGGGCTGAACCCAGGGCCTGGTGCAGGCTGGGCAAGTGCTCTGGTCACTGAGTCAGGCCTGAAGGTATTGTAGGTGTTAATCTGCTGACTCTAGGAAAGGAGATTGTGCTCTATGAAATGCAGGCCTCACCCCATCCATTGAAGGCCTTGAGAACGCATCCCGAGCAAAAGGGCATCGTGGGGGGTGGTTAAACAACAGAAATTTATTTTCATGGCTCTGGGGCTGGAAGTCCAAGGTCAAGGTGATCTGACAGGTCCTGGTGAGGACTCTCCTGCTGGCTTGCGGATGACTGTCTTCTCACTGTGTCCTCCGGTGGCAGAGAGAGCGGGCTCCCTGGGTTTTTCCCTGGAGGGCGCTAATCCCATCCCCAGGGCCCCATTCTCGCGTGTGCGTCTAACCTCCACTACTTCCCCAGGCCCTGCCTCCACTACTGAGCATCCACGTTAGGGCTTCAGCAGATGCGTTTCTAGGGGAGAGGGGTACAGACACTCGGCCCATAACAGAAAGGACAGGTGTCCCTGCACAGAAAGAACCCTGCCCCCGGACAGCAGTTCAGCTCCCGTCTATCTCCCAGCCCACGGTTCCAGGCTCCCCAGCCCTTGCAGCCTTATGACCCGACTCCTTACAGCCAGCTCGCAGAGAGTCTCCTAATACTTGTTTTTTGGGAGACCCCCAACTAATACGCGCTTACAGACAGATTTTGAGTTAATGATTCTCTGGGCTTCATATTCAGCCAGGTCTGGTTTTCATCAGCCAAACTCAAGAGATTTGAACTATGACGTACCCCTGGAAACAGTCACCCTACTGTAAAGTTCATCTTCCTACTATGGGATCCAGGGCTGGACTCCGCCCATCACCCCTGGTGCCTGGGGCTGGGCTTGCCAACCGGGTTTTCACTGAGAAGTGCTTAAGTGGATCTAAGCGTTCCTCGTTGTCTCTTTATTCATCAACCGATTTCCATACCCAACCATGGTCCCATTTTAGAGATTTAAAAACTACAAGTTAGATAGGAGGGGGAGGGGATGAAGGACAGGCAGAGTGACGGCGGGAGTGCTGCGTTCTTTCCCTTTATCCAGCGCAAACCTGCTCCTCCAGAATAGCGAGGAGAACCACGCTGGCTCGGCCAGCTTCTCAAGGTCAGTGTGGACGTCCCATCGAGGTTTCATCTTCCGCCGTGTGTTTAGATTCCATTTTTGAAGAAAAGAAAAATTAATTATCACTAATAACATTAATGATGCACTGCAGCTTTGTACCTCAGAAAGCACTTTTATATATCTGACTTCAGGTCATGCTTTAAACAGTCCTGTGCCGTAGGGAGGCCTTGGTAGAATAAATCCTTGGCGTGTGGGAGTGGTTTTCCACAAGCTCTCTCAAGCCCTTGGATTCAAGGTGTGTCAAACAAGGGAATGAAATACAATAGAAAAACTTGAAAATAGAATAACTCTGGACACGATGAGCAGAGGACAGTGATGCTGAAAGGAGTTTGACTGCCCATGACCTTGGATGTCTTGTAGCTGCCCACCGTCAGTGGCCCTCGCTCAGCTCCTCGGCTCATTGCAGCCTCCCTGGCCAGGTCTGGGATCGACTGGTGCTAGCTGAAATTGGAGAAGTGGAGCTTTCCAGGGTCCACTGCAGGGGTGGTAAATTGTCATGGTTCCTTGTCAACATTTCCCACTTCCCCGATTCTCAGAATCCTTGTGTGGCACAGTTCTAAGTGGCCACTGCTAAGGGACTGGACTTGGCATTTGATCCAGCTCTCTTTGCCATACTAGCATCCTCAGAAGGATTATGTGTCCCCCTCCCCTGCTTTTTTGTGCTAGGGATTGGACACAGAGCCTTGCACATGCCAGTCAAGTGCCCTGAGCCGCAGCCCCAGGACCTGAAGCATTCTGTATTTCTCACCGGGGCTCCGAGAATTGTATCAGAATGGAAAGGGTGCCCGGAGCCTGAGAGCAACTTCCACCGAAGGGAAATGGACCACCCAAGGGAATCGGTGGACTCAGGTCCAGACCCGGGTTTTCCTGTCCAGCAACCTGTTATCATTATTGATATGTCTCCCATGGAGGAGGAGAGAATCCCTTCCTGTTCATAGTTGTTGATGCGTTTAGAACATCTGAATCAGAAGGAGCCTCAATGCCTACCCGTTGCCCCGTCCAACCCATCGTGGCCAGGTTGGAAGACTTCCAGGGTCAGCTCTTTCTATTTTGGGTTCCTGGGTTGGATTTCTGTCTTCTTCCCTGGAGTATTCAACACTTGGCCCTGGTCCTCCCATTACATGGGCCCTGAAACTGGTAAACGTGTATTTTTCGCTGCGAGGGTGGACGTCTAATTTGTTCAGATGCATCTCTCTCCAGGCGGCTCCCAAACAGTAGATCTGAGGGACCGTGCTGTTCATGGCCTTGGGTGGGTCCTCTCGGGCAGATGGGTGCTCTGTGGGGAGCATTTTCGTATCTCTGTGACAACTGCCTTCTCTTCTGGCAGGGCCGGGTGATTCTCTGCAGGAGCACAGGCAGCGAGGGGCGTCTCAGGTGGCCCTTGTCACATGGGTGGCTCTGGAGGCTCTCTCCACCACCCGCCTGGGTCACCTTCCAGTGCTGTGAGGTGAAGATGGCTTCCGCTAGGTCCCTGAGCTCTCTCCATGTGCCATTTTGATGGATGGCGATTTTTTCCACCATGTAAGCTGTTTTGACGTGAAGAGTGTGCTTTTCCAAGGCACTTTTGAACCGATCGTTTGCCATCAGCCTTTGACAAAGCTGCATATTATCGGAAATGCCAAAGGAGCCGCTCTGCTCCTGCTATAACTCACCAAGCATATTAGGCGCTGAAATTCTAATACCTCATTTTCATGACAAACGATGCAACAAGAGCCCAAAATGGCGGCCATGAATCTCCCTTGCAGCCTGTGATTGCGGTGGGAGAAGGGGAGCAGGGACACTTAACCTCCTGGCCCTGCGCAGGGTGGCCTGGGGCTGGGGAAGCCGACCACGGAGAAGGCTGCCTTCCTGTGGCTCTGGTGCCCTGGTGACTCTGAGAGGACTGAGCTCTACAGCAGGGGGACATGTCAGGAAGCCAGGACTGCAGCAGTCACACTGGATACCGCCCGGAACACAAGGCCTCGGCTGGGGTGGCCTGACAGCCACAGGAGTCTCCTGGGGACAGCACAGTGCTCTCAGGTGAAGATGGCGCTCTAGGGGCTCTGTAAGAGCGCCAGAGGTCTCTAAACAGTTTGTCAGCCTCCATTTTACCAGCCTGATATGCAAGTGGTGATATGACTTCCTGTGTCAACCCTGGGGACCTCCAAGTATGCTGTGCATGTAGGATGGCGCTGATCTCAGGATGGCTGGGCTCCTTCTGTAGGAGACGCTCCTTAGAGGAAGGGCCACCAGTGTCCTGGCTGGATGCCCCTTGGCGTGAGCTTCTTGGACCAGGCTTTGTCTTGCAGTGAAGCAAGGGGGTGGCTCAGCCCTTGCCACGTGCCACGTTCTTGAGCTCTGTGACGTGCATGGCCTGCTTCAGTCCTCACAACGGCCTGAGGAGGCTCGCAGCATTGTAGGTCCATCTGACAGGTGACAGAGACAAGGCCCGCACGTGAATGATGCCGAAGTTAGGTGTCTCAGGCTGGGCTTGCCTCCCCCCGCGGGAGCTCTCCCGTAGGCCTGGCGTGCCGGGAGGTGGTGTGAGCCGGGTGGTGGGGTAAGGCTCCTGCCGAGTGCTTAAAGAGCTCACCCTCGAGTGGAGCACGGCAGCAGACCCTGTGCCCGCGTTCTCTCCTCATGAGCCCCTGGACTGCCAGGGCCTCGGGGAGGCGGCACCTCAGGCTCAACACTCCACGGTCCATAAGCGCTTGCCAGATCAGCGAGCCGTCCTCCAGCAGCTGGGCCAGGCTGGCCATCTCCGGGGGAGAAGGAAGAGTGTCCAGGGTGGAAACAGGCCGGAGGCTGAGGCCACCCCCCTGACCCCAGTGGTCTGACCACTCAGATCATGGTAGCAGCCCGTCATTCCCCTGCTCGGTGCTGACCGTCTGCATTCTGGAGATACAGCCATCAATCCGGCACGGAGTCGGGTCGACCAGGTACCTCAGCACTTACAGGGCAGCCTGGCCACGGCCACAGCAGAACAGTGGGCAGACCAGAGCCTTAAGCGAGGCTTCCAGCGCAGCCCGGAGGAATGCTTTCTAGCCCAGGAGATATGCTGGCTGGATCAAGCCCCCAAAGAAGAGTTCTCTCAATGTCTCCGCCTCGTACGGACTCCATTTGCCAAAGCAATGAGGATGTGTGGGAAGAGGCGTCCCACCCCAAGCCCCTCACCCTGATTTATTTGCAGTTTCTGAACTCCCACCCTTGGTCACTTTGGGCCCCTGCAAATTTATGACCTTTGCAGCCTGACTCTGCAGGGCAGGGCTCTTGGTCAGAGAGGATCCAGTCTCAGTGGGACAGTGGGATCCTGAAGGGTCAGAGGTGGGTGATGAGGCTGGACATCAGGGGCAAGGGGAGGATGTTACTGTAGCAAGCAGCAGGGCCTGACCCCCAAGAGCAGAGCCTGGGCTCTCCCCGAGCAAGGAGCTCGCAGCACCGAGGGACGCCCACGCCCACACACCAGAGGGAGCCACGGAGGGATGGTCAGGAGCAGGGGCCAGTCCTGGGACCAGAACCACTGACCAAAGGAGCGGCCAGAGCAGGAAGGAGTCCTGCAACGTGGCAGATGGGTACAGCACTGATGTCCTGCCCTTCTCCAGAGGGACCTATGGCATCTACTCAGGTCGCCAGATGCTTGGGAAGGGAAAGATCTAAGCATTTTGAGGATCTTTGGACATCAGTGGAGTGGATCTCCAGTATCCTATTGTCCTGCATGTCCCAGACCCTGTCCCCTTAGAGCAGGGGAACCTGGGACCCACTAAACAGTGGAGTCTTGTTGGCTCAGGTTGGCCAACCCGGGATCCACGGAATTTCTGGATCCAACTGGTGGTCGTTTCCCGTCTTTGAAGTCACCATTAGACTAGACACACAGGGCGCTGGCAGGAGCTCCACACTGTGTCACCTGTGGGTGAGAGCCATTGTTGTGCAGAAAGCCCTGTCACAGCCCTGAGCTGCCTGCCCATGACCAAGATAAAAACACCCAAAACAGTGTGGTACTTGGGGTAGAGATCCGTGCAAACTCTGGAGGCCTCGCAGTGGTGTTCCTGGTGTATTTCCTGTAGTTCGCCAGCCTGCAGGTGAAAGGGACCACCGCCAGCTGCCCATGCAGTGGCCCCGTGTGCATGGCTGTCACCTCACTGCGGGAGCAGAGGGGCAGGCGCTCAGGTATGTTTTGGGGTGCAGTTGCTGATCTGCTTGGTCTTCATCAGAAGGGACTGCCGGGCGCTCCTTGCATGTCCCCGAGAGCCAGCAGCACCTGTTTGTCGTCTTGTCACAGGGCTGCATAACTTCTCATTTTCCCAAAGATACATCGGGGTGGCCTGCAGAATCCCACGACAGCCCACTCTGTACATGATGTCATGGTGAACAAGACTGTGGGGGTCTCTGCGAGACTCAGGTGTACAGAGGGGCAGACACAGCGACGGTCAGGGAGAGGCCCTGCAGGGGTGCATGGTGGCCCAGTGGTCTGGGCCTGGGGGACTTCCCTGCAGCACGAGGATAATGATTCCATCTTGCATCTCCCTCCTCTGAGAAGAGGGCACAACCCCATGTGGCCTCTCTAGGCCTCACACATGGTGCCCTTCACCTCTGGAGTCACTCTGGCCTGGGGTGCATGGCCAGAAGGCTGCCAGCTTTGCCCTGGTCCCAGGGCAGTAACAGCTGGCAGCAGAGAAAGCGGGCCATGCAGGCAGTCCTGCTTGGGGCATGTGGCACAGCGAACATGGGGACATGTCACGTGGAATCAATGGCAACATTGCCGGGGGTTGTGACACGGGTTCCCCCAGTTTCTTTCTCTTTTTAAAATATTAATTAATCAATTTTAATTAGGTACATATGACAGCAGAATGCTGTCACTTTGATTCATTGTGCATGACTGCAGCACAGCTTTACATTTCTATGGTTGAGCACCACGTAGCGTCCCACCACACGTGCAGTCATACATGTACCCAGGGCAATGATGTCCATCTCATCCCACCACCGTTCCTGCCCCCTGCACCTTCCCCACTCTCCCTCCCCTTGGCCCAATCAAAGTTCCTCCATTTTCCCATGCCTTTGCCCTCCCTGTTCAGCCTTTCATTTTTGGGATTGGCTAACTTCACTTAGCATGATATTCTCCAACTCCATCCATTTACCTGCAAATGCCATGATTTTATTCTCTCTTAATGCTGAGTAGTGTTCCATTGTGTATATATGCCGCAGTTTCTTTATCCACTCATCTACTGAAGGGCATCTCGATTGCTTCCACAGTTTAGCTATTGTGAGTTGAGATGCTATGAACATTGATGTGGCTGCATTATTGACTTTAAGTCCTTTGGTTATAGACCGAGGAGTGGTATAGCTGGGTCAAATGGTGGTTCCTTTCCAAGTTTTCTGAGGACTCTCCATACTGCTTTCCATATTGGTTGCACCAGTTTGCAGTCCCACCAGCAGTGTATGAGTGTGCCTTTCCCCCCACATCCTTGCCAACACTTATTTTGTCTGTATTCTTGATAGCTGCCAGTCTGACTGCATGAGATGAAATCTTAGAGTAGTTTTGATTTGCATTTCTCTAATTGCTGGAGAAGTTGAACATTTTTTCATCTATTTGTTGATCAGATGTAGAACTTCTTCTGAAAAGTATCTGTTCAGCTCCACAGCCCATTTATTGATTGGATTGTTTATTTTTTTGGTGTTAAGTTTTTTGAGTTCTTAATATATTCTGGAGATTGATGCTCGATCTGATGTGTGTGTGGCAAAAATTTGCTCCCCAAACATAGGCTCTCTCTTTACCTCATTGATTTTTCTTTTGCTGAGAAGAAACTTTTTAGTTTGAGTCCATCCCATTTATTAATTCTTGGTTTTATTTCTTGTGCTTTAGGAGTCTTGTTAAGGAAATCAGGGCCTTCACAATAGCTTCAAAAATTAAAATAAAATAAAATACTTGGGAATCAGCAAAAGAAGTGAAAGACCTTCACAATGAAAACTACAGAACACTCAAGAAAAAAATTGAAGAATACATTAGAAGGTGGAAAGATCTCCCATGCTCTTGGATAGGCAGAATTAATATTGTCAAAACTACCCAAAGTGCTATACAGATTCAAAGCAGTCCCAATTAAAATCCCAGCATCATTCCTTATAGAAATAGAAAAATCAACCATGAAATTCATTTGGTGAAATAAGAGACCCAGAATTGCCACAGAAATCCTTAGCAAAAAGAGTGAATCAGGAGGCATCACAGTACCAGACCTTAAACTATACCACAAAGCTATAGTAACAAAATCAGCACGGTATTGGCAACAAAATACACATGTAGACCAATGGTACAGAATAGAGGACAGAGACAAACCCACATAAATACAGTTATACTAGACAAAGGTGACAAAAACATATATTGGAGAAAAGATAGCCTCTTCAACAAAAGGTGCTGGGAAAACTGGAAATCCATATGCAGCAAAATGAAATTAAACCCCTGTCTCTCACCCTGCACGAAACTCAACTCAAAGTGGATCAAGCTCCCAGGAATGAGTCCAGCGACCCTGTGCCCAGTCGAGGTTCCCTTAGTTTCTAAAGTAAGGCGGGATCACTTGCTGTGGAGAGTATTAGCTTTCTGAAAATCAGCCTTTGCAGTGACAGGAGTCCTGGCAGAGAGGGGGTTTGGGCCTGGGGCATAGTGACCATTCAGCCAGGTGGAATTGGTGGGCCAGCAGCAATCCACAGTGAGAGGACAGTGGGACTCTGATGAGCAGGGCCAGAAGACACCAGGCAGTGTACAGCGGGGGACACACCAGGCCTCCCCGCGGCTGGCCCAGGGCACTGTCCCAGACCTTGGGTGTGCGGGCACCTGTGAGGACCAAACTGCTGGAAGAGGAAGAGCTCAGCTTCCTTCGCCCTCATTCTGGTCCATGGCACAGGTACACTGTGCATGAACTTCAGTCCCACTGCGGTGGCCCCAAAGGCACTTAGCGGGGCATCCTCCCAGTGCACAGAGCTCCGCGGCTCTCCCTTTCTCTCCCTCTCGGGGGGGGGGGGCAGAGAAGCTCTCTGAGCGGGGAGTGCACACGGGCCCAGGGACAGTGGCAAATGGCTTGAGTAGTTTGCTCAGAGCCCTGGAAGATCTAAAGGGGCTGGTGACAAGCAGCTCCGGGAAGAGGTGTGGGTTGGATGGGTGGCAGGGTATGGAGTGTAAAGATCCCTCCTCACAGAGAGAAGCCACTAAGCCACCAAGGATGCAGGCTGACTAGGTTGACATCAGCCAGCCGCGTCACCGGCTGTCCCAGGCTGGCACCGTGAGCACGTGTGTGAATTGGCATGGTGGTCGGCATGGGGACCGCGTAGGGGCCCAGGAGCATCGACTCACTCACTGAGGCTGATCTAGCCGCGGTCACTGCCCGTGTCCTCCCTGCCAGCCATAGAGGCGAATGCTAAGCCCAGGTGGGTCCCTTGCTGGAGGAAACAGGAAAGACCCCTGTGGAGGTGACAATGCTGGACCCTTCCACCCTGGGGCAGGGGAGATGGATCCTACTGGAATTGATGCACCTCCTGGGTGTTTTCTTGATTGCATGGTCTCAGCTAGCCCCAGTGACCAGGCTTACAGAGAATTTGGTCCCCTGGTAAGAGTCACACATGGCATTGTTGATTACCTGCAAAGGAGATGCCCTGTGCGTTAGTGACGGCGGGTTCCAAGGATCCTATTGTACCTGCCATTCAGAAGCAGCATGTCCCATGGACAGAGGAGGTGAGAATGGTGACCAGCTTCCGCGTGTGCCCTAACCTGCTGAGTGACCATCATGTGGCCATCGTGGGGGCTGTTGTCCCCTAATGATTGGCAGCCTGTTGGTGAAAGTGGAGTGACCCCTTTTCCATGCTGGCGGGTGGCCCC
This sequence comes from Ictidomys tridecemlineatus, assembly GCF_052094955.1. Taxonomy (NCBI): domain Eukaryota; kingdom Metazoa; phylum Chordata; class Mammalia; order Rodentia; family Sciuridae; genus Ictidomys; species Ictidomys tridecemlineatus. The sequence goes on from NC_135478.1 coordinate 227,455,711, forward strand.
CTGGGGATTTGGCTTCCTGACCCCAGGTCTGGGCTATGAAGGGGGAGAGCTGGTTCCCAGGACAGGACCATGGCCACCAGTGGACACGGCCTCCTTAAGCCTGAAGTTCTGACTGCGCCTGGTCCCTTCCAGGTTCCCGCGCAGGAGACCACCCAGCAAAGACCCAGGTCACGGTCCTGACAAGGTCACCAGCCCTGATTACCTGGGAAATGTCGCACGTTCCAGGCCAAGGAGGCTCCTGGTGAAGGCACCAGGTTTCGAGCCCAGGGACACGGCGAGGGGGTCCTGGGAGCTGAGCCCGGCAGCACTGCCCCCCATTCCTTGCTCGGGGACGTGTAGGTCCCAGGCTGACAGTTGGCAGCTCTGTGATCTGCAGATTCCCGAATCCCACGTGGGGGCAGGTCCCGCAGTCCCACCCAGTCATGTGGGGAGCAGGTTTCTGTGGCCGTTCCTCCTGGCAGGGTACTGCCGCTGCCGTGAGCAGCCCTCCCCGGTGCCGCTTCTCCTGCGTCATTCTTAGAAACCAAGGTCCTCTGGTTTCCGCAAAGATTCTGGCCAATAGCCCATCCCACCAAACCCACAGTGAGGTTTCTGGAACATTCTTTTTTTGGGGTGGGTACTGGGGATTGAACCCAGGGGCACTCGACCACTGAGCCACACCCCCAGCCCTGTTTTGTATTTTACTTAGAGACAGGGTCTTGCTGAGTGGCAGAGTGCCTTGCTTTTGCTGAGGCTGGCTTTGAACTTGAGATCCTCCTGCCTCAGCTCCCTGAGCTGCTGGGATCACAGGCGTGTGCCACTGTACCCAGTGAGGTTTCTAGAACACTCTGATCTGCAGTGTGTGAGTTGTGTCCATGGCGTGTTTCATGTAGCACTTGTGTTTTAGAAAGATCGTCTGCTACAGGTGGGGAGAACTGGGAGGGGTGGGCCAGAGGTGAAAGGGCCGTATGAAGGAGCCCCCGGTGAGGACACAGCGGAAGGTGCCATCTACCAGCAGGAAGAGCCCTCATAGCTCGCTGCCCTGAGACTGCCCTCCAGCTCTCAACTGTGAGAAATCAAGGCCCAAATCAGATCACTGGTTGTCTCAGCCACTGAGTCTGGGGGTTTGTTACAGCAGCTCGAATGCGCTAAGGTGGGATTCACAGAGTGAGCCGGTTTTCCTCCGATGATCTTCTGGAGCTGACGGGGACCCCAGGTCCACGGAGCCTCTGGCTGTAAGTGCTCCCCCGAGTGGGCAGAGAGAGCCCACAGAGGCTGCGTGGGGTCTCACAAGGGATGGGCAGCGAGGCTGGCCTCCACAAGGACTGGCTCTCTCTCTTGCTCCAGGCGGCCACCAGCTCCTGTCCAGGTCTGTGGCTGGGCTAAGTGGGGGCTTGCAGCAGGTGTGTCCTGTGCACCACATAGCACGGGTGCCCCACAAGCTGTGGCCTCTGCTTTCCAGAGTGCCCTCCCTGTCCTCTCCAGTGCTGACCAGCTGCCGGCGCAGGGTGGCAGAACACCCACCCAGCAGTGAGCAGGTGGTGGCCTGTTTCTTACTCCCTGGGGACCAATATCTGATGTCCTCGGGTGATGGGTTACAGGCAGACAATCTGAAATCACCCCGAAAGGTCATCGACGAAACCCCAAAATGTGGCTGCCAATGGAAACATCCTGCTTCTGATCTGTTTCCACTCGGACTGCTCGGTCCCACCTGTCTCAGCTGGGCCTGATTTGTCAGGTGTCCATTAGGACCACCCCGAGTGGTCTGTCCTGCAGCCACTGAAGTGCTTGCTGCCTTCTGCAGCCAGTCCCCCATGTGGCTACCCACATGCCCAGCATCGCAACATGCACTGGGCATAAGCTACACGAGATTCTTTGGCTTACGAATAATATAACATTTAACTCAACCTCATTGAAATAATTTGGTTTATTGAGCTGCGTGATTAGGAAAAAAACCGACACAGACTAGATTTAGGGCATGGTTTGATGTGATTTCTGGATCCTTCTCTGGGATCATCTTCCCTTTGTCCCCTTTAAGTTATAGTCGGTCCTCAGATTGGCTTGCCTCATGGGTACAAAATGGCTGCTAGTAACATGCTTTCCTGAGGATATTCCGGAGGAGAGAGTGTAGTTTCCCAAGGTGTCAAACTGAGCTCCTGACCTACGTTCTGATGGGATCACATGGGAAACAGGCCTGTGGTGGAGAAATGCTAGGTGCCCAGTTCTCTGCCAAGAGAGATGCTAGTTGATTAGCACCAAGCTAGCGATTCCCAAACTGCATGGCGGTGAAGCAAGGGAGCGTCGAGATGTGTGCTGGAGGCGCCCTGTCCTGGGTGAGGATTGGGACTTGAACTGGACCTTAAGTCAGGGGTGGCAAGTTTCACAGTCGTCCTAGACCCATCTGCCTCCTCTAGCAAGGACAGAGGCTGGTTCCTACCAGGTTCCTCCCTCTAATGTCGCTCAGCGCGTCCAGCGGGGAGAACAGGGGTTGGTGAGCAGGACGTGGCCCCGGGAGGGGAGAGTGCAAACCCTGGAGGACTCTTCCGCTGATGAGGCCACGTTTCTCTTTCCCTGCAGAACATTGCTTTGATTGGCTAATTGCATGCTGTAAGATCAGACTGAATTCCTCGAAGAAGCACTGGGACGGGAATGATTGGAGGTAGAGTCGTTTCATGAGTGTTTCTAAAGACCGCGGATGAAGAATAATGATAGGAAATCATTAATAGGTATTTTCAGCTGCTTTAAAAATTAAATCTGCTCCACAGTGTATTTCACAGCTTCACGGCTACTGCAGGGCTTGGGGACATTCGCTAAGAGGCACTCTGGACCCGTGCTCCTCTGCAGTAGCTGACGGCGGTGCTCGGCATCCGGAAAGCTCCAGGCTCCAGCTCCTTAGGAGGCGGCGTGAAGGAGGGTGAGGCCGGTTCTGCGGCAGAGAGCCACCTGCTGCCGCTCTGGGCATGACAGGAAAGGGGCCACCTGCTCCACTCGCCCTCCAGGCTTCTGGGAAACCTTTCCTTCTCCGTTGTGCTGGAGAAGCCGGCCGGGGTCTCCTGTGGGGGACATCTATGTCGGGCCCCCTCTGCCTCCCTGCAGAAGGCGGTGCCAAGGCACCAGGCTGTGAGCGGGGCCAGGAGGAGGAAGGAACAGGTCCTGCGCTCTGTCCCACAGCCTGTCTTGCCACATCGTCACAGATCACAGCACACACCATCTCCATGGTGACTGTGCAGCTCCACAAACCTTGGTAGGCACTGAACTTACACCGCGCCTAGAAGGGAAGTGTCCATTCCAGCAGCCTAAGCACCGCGGTACTTTCAGGCTGGGAATCCTCGGGGCCAGCTTTAATGGGCTTGAGGTCAGTGGCCTCCCGCATTCCCCGAGCAGAACCTTGAGGCTGGGGGGAAGGGGTTTACATCTGGAGCTGATTCACAGTCAGGTCCGGGGGCTAGAGCTGCTGCTGCTGCAGGACCTCGGACTCTTTTCAGAGGCCCCAGCAGCAGCCCTCTGCCTGAGACAGTGGATAATGAGTGAAGGAGGCAGGGAGAGGCCTGCGTGCCTTCCCAGGAGGGAGGTTCTCGGCGGCTGTCCCCAATGGGCAATGGGACTGAGACCCGGGCCGTGCAATGGGAGGCAGTGGCAACAGCTGGGGGCCTTGTCTCACGTGGCAGGCAGTGTCCAGGAGCTGGCCTGGGCAGTGTGGCCAACACTGTTGCTTGTCAATATCCAACTGTCACCTTCCTGGGCTCTTACGGACTGTTCTTCCCACACCCCTGACAGTTAGGCAGGGCCATACGGCTTGTTCTGGCCTGTGACCTGTGATCACAGCGACGTGAGTCACCCAGGTGACACAATGACCTTGGAGGTTTCTGGTCACCCTTGGTCCAGACATGAGGTCTTGACTGTGTGGGCGGAGCAGCGAGACCATAGCATAGAGATGACGTTCCTTCAGCGGGCAGCTGGCTTACTGCCTGCCCACAGAGGATTTTACGGGAGACTGAGAGCAGTGTGGTGGCTGTAAGTCACGAGTCCTGTGGGAGTCCCTGCTCGAGGAGACAGGGAAATAGTAACCCATCCCCGGCCCCTGGGTGGACTGGATGATGTCTGCCCATGGGGGAGGGCGGGTCCTTATGCCATCTACTGATTCCAGAGCCAATGTGGTCCAGAACACCCGCAGACAAATCCAGAATCAGGTGTGCCAGCTTTCTGGGCAGCCCGGGGATCAGACCAGTGGACACATAAAGCCCACCAGCTCATGTTCCTGGCCTTGTGCAGCAACCGCCATCATCTGTGCCAGGTGCATAAAGATGTGCACCTGGGCACCTGAAAGGAGAAGGGGCCCCGTCCAGCACAAGGAACGATGGAGCCATTAAACTAAAGACAGAGGGAAGTGACCAGATGAGGTCCTAAAAGGTATCATAAAAAGGCAGAAGAGGAGGCAGATGATCACGTGGGTGAGTAGGGAGGGAGGGGAAGAGGAGGGTGAGAAGGGGGAGGGGAAAAAAGGGTGAGAGGGGGGAAGGGGAGAAGGAGGGTGAGAGGGGGCAGGAAAAAAGGAGGGTGAGAGGGGGCAGGGGAGGAGGAGGGTGAGAGGGGGCAGGGGAGGAGGAGGGTGAGAGGGGGCAGGGGAGAAGGAGGGTGAGAGGGGGACAGGGGAGGAGGAGGGTGAGAGGGGGCAGGGGAGAAGGACGGTGACAGGGGGACAGGGGAGAGGAGGGTGAGAAGGGACAGGGGAGAAGGAGGGTGAGAGGGGGCAGGGGAGGAGGAGAGAGGTGACAGTGGAGAAAGAGGGTGAGAGGGGGGCATGGAAGGAGGAGGGTGAGAGGGGGAAGAGGAGAATGAGGGTGAGAGGGGGCAGGGAAGGAGGAGGGAGAGAGGGGGCAGGGGAGGAGGAGGGTAAGAGGGGGCAGGGGAGAAGGAGGGTGAGAGGGGGACAGGGGAGAAGGAGGGTGAGAGGGGGCAGGGGAGACAGAGGTGAGAGGGGGCAGAGGAGGAGGAGGGTGAGAGGGGGCAGGGGAGACAGAGGTGAGAGGGGGCAGGGGAGAAGGAGGGTGAGAGGGGGACAGGGGAGAGGAGGGTGAGAGGGGGCAGGGGAGAAGGAGGGTGAGAGGGGGACAGGGGAGAGGAGGGTGAGAGGGGGACAGGGGAGAAGGAGGGTGAGAGGGGGAAAGGGGAGAGGAGGGTGAGAGGGGGCAGGGGAGAGGAGGGTGAGAGGGGGAAAGGGGAGAAGGAGGGTGAGAGGGGGACAGGGGAGAGGAGGGTGAGAGGGGGCAGGGGAGAAGGAGGGTGAGAGGGGGACAGGGGAGAGGAGGGTGAGAGGGGGATAGGGGAGAAGGAGGGTGAGAGGGGGAAGAGGAGAATGAGGGTGAGAGGGGGCAGGGAAGGAGGAGGGAGAGAGGGGGCAGGGGAGAAGGAGGGTGAGAGGGGGACAGGGGAGGAGGAGGGTGAGAGGGGGCAGGGGAGAAGGACGGTGACAGGGGGACAGGGGAGAGGAGGGTGAGAAGGGACAGGGGAGAAGGAGGGTGAGAGGGGGCAGGGGAGGAGGAGAGAGAGAGATGACAGTGGAGAAAGAGGGTGAGAGGGGGGCATGGAAGGAGGAGGGTGAGAGGGGGCAGGGAGAAGGAGGGTGAGAGGGGACAGGGGAGGAGGAGGGTGAGAGGGGGCAGGGGACAAGGAGGGTGAGAGGGATCAGGGGAGGAGGAGGGTGAGAGGGGGCAGGGGAGGAGGAGGGTGAGAGGGGACAGGGGAGAAGGAGGGTGAGAGGGGGCAGGGGAGGAGGAGGGTGAGAGGGGACAGGGGAGAAAGAGGTGAGAGGGGGCAGGGGAGGGGGAGGGAGAGAGGGGGCAGGGGAGGAGGATGGTTCGAGGTGGGGAGGGGAGGAGGAGGGTGAGGAAGGGGACAGGGGAAAAGGAGGGAGGAGGTGGGCAGGGGAGGAGGAGGATGAGAGGGGGCCAGGGGAGAAGGAGGGAGGGAGGAGGGCGGGGAAAAGGAGGGTGAGGTGGGGCAGGGGAGGAGGAGGGTGAGAGAGGACAAGAGGAGAAGGAGGGTGAGAGGGGACAGGGGAGGAGGAGGGTGAGAGGGGGCAGGAGAGAAGGACGGTGAGAGGGGGCAGGGGAGGAGGAGGGTGAGAGGGGGCAGGGGAGAAGGAGCGTGAGAGGGGGCAGGGGAGAGAAGGGTGAGAGGGGGCAGCGGAGAAGAGGGTGACAGGGGCCCGTGGAGAAGGAGGTAGAGAGGGGGCAGGGGAGGAGGAGGGTGAGAGGGGGCAGGGGAGAAGGAGGTTGAGAGGGGGCAGGGGAGTGGAGGGTGAGAGGGGGACAGGGGAGAAAGAGGTGAGAGGGGACAGGGGAGAAAGAGGTGAGAGGGGACAGGGGAGAAAGAGGTGAGAGGGGACAGGGGAGAAGGAGGGTGAGGGGGGCAGGGCAGAGGGGGGTGAAAGGGGGAGAGGGGAGGAGGAGGGTGAGAAGGGGAGAGGGGAGAAGGAGGGTGAGAGGGGGGCAGAGGAGGAGGAGGGTGAGAGGGGGCAGGGGAGGAGGAGGGTGAGAGGGGGCAGGGGAGGAGGAGGGTGAGAGGGGGCAGGGGAGGAGGAGGGTGAGAGAGAATAGGGGAGAAGGAGGGTGAGAGGGGACAGGGGAGAAGGAGGGTGAGAGGGGGCAGAGGAGGAGGAGGTGAGAGGGGACAGGGGAGAAGGAGGGTGAGAGGGGGCAGGGGGGAGAAGGGTGAGAGGGGACAGGGGACAAGGATGGTGAAAGGGAGCAGGGGAGAAGGAGGGTGAGAGGGGACAGGGGAGGAGGATGGTGAGAGGGGGCAGGGGAGAAGGAGGGTGAGATGGGGCAGGGGAGAAGGAGGTGAGAGGGGGCAGGGGAGAAGGAGGGAGAGAGGGGGCAGGGCAGGAGGAGGGTGAGAGGGGGACAGGGCAGGAGGAGGGTGAGAGGGGGCAGGGCAGGAGGAGGGTGAGAGGGGGACAGGGGAGAGGGAGGGTGAGAAGGGGACAAGGGAGAAAGAGGTGAGAGGGGGCAGCAGAGAAGGATAGTGAGAGGGGGCAGGGGAGAAGGAGGGTGAGAGGGGGGCAGGGGAGAAGGAGGGTGAGAGGGGGCAGGGGAGGAGGAGGGTGAGAGGGGGCAGGGGAGAAGGAGGGTGAGGGGGGGCAGGGGAGAAGGAGGGTGAGAGGGGGGCAGGGGAGGAGGAGGGTGAGAGGGGGCAGGGCAGGAGGAGGGTGAGAGGGAGCAGGGCAGGAGGAGGGTGAGAGGGGGACAGGGGAGAAGGAGGGTGAGAAGGGGGCAGGGCAGGAGGAGGGTGAGAGGGGGCAGAGCAGGAGGAGGGTGAGAGGGGGACAGGGCAGGAGGAGGGTGAGAGGGGGCAGGGCAGGAGGAGTGTGAGAGGGGGACAGGGGAGAAGGAGGGTGAGAGGGGGGCAGGGCAGGAGGAGGCTGAGAGGGAGCAGGGCAGGAGGAGGGTGAGAGGGGGACAGGGGAGGAGGAGGGTGAGATGGGGGCAGGGGAGAAGGAGGGTGAGAGGGGGCAGGGCAGGAGGAGCGTGAGAGGGGGCAGGGCAGGAGGAGGGTAAGAGTGGGACAGGGGAGAAGGAGGGTGAGATGGGGGCAGGGGAGAAGGAGGGTGAGAGGGGGCAGGGCAGGAGGAGGGTGAGAGGGGGCAGGGCATGAGGAGGGTGAGAGAGAATAGGGGAGGAGGAGGGTGAGAGGGGGCAGGGGAGGAGGAGGGTGAGAGAATAGGGGAGGAGGAGGGTGAGAAGGGACAGGGCAGGAGGAGGGTGAGAGGGGGACAGGGGAGAAGGAGGGTGAGAGGGGGCAGGGGGGAGGAGGGTGAGAGGGGGCAGGGGAGGAGGAGGGCGAGAGGGGGGCAGGGGAGAAGGAGGGTGAGAGGGGGCAGGGCAGGAGGAGCGTGAGAGGGGGCAGGGCAGGAGGAGGGTGAGAGGGGGACAGGGGAGAAGGAGGGTGAGAGGGGGCAGGGGGGAGGAGGGTGAGAGGGGGCAGGGGAGGAGGAGGGCGAGAGGGGGGCAGGGGAGAAGGAGGGTGAGAGGGGGCAGGGCAGGAGGAGCGTGAGAGGGGGCAGGGCAGGAGGAGGGTAAGAGGGGGACAGGGGAGAAGGAGGGTGAGATGGGGGCAGGGGAGAAGGAGGGTGAGAGGGGGCAGGGCAGGAGGAGGGTGAGAGGGGGCAGGGCATGAGGAGGGTGAGAGAGAATAGGGGAGGAGGAGGGTGAGAGGGGGCAGGGGAGGAGGAGGGTGAGAGAATAGGGGAGGAGGAGGGTGAGAAGGGACAGGGCAGGAGGAGGGTGAGAGGGGGACAGGGGAGAAGGAGGGTGAGAGGGGGCAGGGGGGAGGAGGGTGAGAGGGGGCAGGGGAGGAGGAGGGCGAGAGGGGGCAGGGGGGAGGAGGGTGAGAGGGGGCAGAGGAGAAGGAGGGTGAGGTGGGGCAGGGGAGGAGGAGGGACAGAGGGGACAGGGGAGTAGGAGGGTGAGAGGGGACAGGGGACAAGGATGGTGAAAGAGAGCAGGGGAGAAGGAGGGTGAGAGGGGGACAGGGGAGGAGGATGGTGAGATTTGGAAGGGGAGAGTAGGGTGAGAAGGAACAGGGGAGGAGGAGGGTGAGAGGGGACAGGGGAGAAGGAGGGTGAGAGGGGGCAGGGGAGAAGGAGGGTGAGAGAGGGCAGTGGAGAAGGTGGGGGAGAGTGGACAGGGGACAAGGAGGGTGAGAGGGGTACAGGGGAGAAGGAGGGTGAGAAGGGACAGGGGAGAAGGAGGGTGAGATGGGGACAGGGGAGAAGAGGGTGAGTGGGGGACAGGGGAGGAGGAGGGTGAGAGCGGGACAGGGGAGGAGGAGAGTGAGAAGGGACAGGGGAGAAGGAGGGTGAGAGGGGGATAGGGGAGAAGAGGGTGAGTGGGGGACAGGGGAGCGGAGGGTGAGAGCGGGACAGGGGAGGAGGAGGGTGAGAGGGGGACAGGGGAGAAGGAGAGTGAGAGGGGACAGGGGAGAAGGAGGGTGAGAGGGGGATAGGGGAGAGGAGGGTGAGAGGGGGACAGGGGAGGAGGAGGGTGAGAGGGGGACAGGGGAGAAGGAAGGTGAGAGGGGGCAGGGGAGGGGAGGGTTAGTGGAGGTGCAGGGGAGCAGGTCCTGCTGTAGGGGTTTTGCACTGTTTCTTGAGCCTCTGCTCTCTGGTGAGTCACATGGAGCCAGCGTAATGCCCTCTCTGCTGTATGTTGGTCAAGTGGGACCACTTGTGAGAAGGTTCCTGAAGTCTGGAGCTCTCCTCCTGGAGGTGTGCCTGTTAAGCAGAAGCCTGTTGTGTCTGTGGTCTAGGGCTTTGGAGCAGGTGGTGTGCCCGACAGGGTGCCTGTGGAGATGTGTGGGAGTGTTCACTCTCCAACGTGATGCAATCCTGCTCCCTAAGACCTGCCTGGGCAGGAGCTGTGGTGCGGCTCTCGTGCCATAGAGGCATGTCTGCCCTGCAGCCCACCAGTGGATGCCCGCGTGATCTGCTGTTGTCTCTCTGGAGAGCCGCGCTCTCCCTCCTGGTCTGAGTTTTAATCAGTGGTGGTGCAGAGTAGAGCTGTTTATCATATGACCATGTGTCAGGGGCGGCGAATGAGTGACGGTCTCTGGCCTCCTGGTCACAGTGGAGCACCTCTCTTGGGAACTTCTCAGTGCAAAGGTGCTGATGAGATCGCCCAGTGTCTATTGCGATGCCCTGTTAATGGGGGACTTCTGTGTCAGCCACAGAACTTTTTGTACCCTTAGGTTCGAACCTGTGCTGCCCAGAGGTGGAGAGTTATGGGTGCACGCTGATCGGTTTTAATTGGGCTCTTTTACCCTTAACTTTGGTTTTGTTTATCTTGAAGACTGTCTCTCCCACTAAATCCTTTCGATGCTTAAACCTATACAATGAACGCACTGAGCTTGTTTGAGGCCACTCTTCCTCCATGCGAGGTTGGCTTGACTTTTCCTGTTTTGTGTCTGTCTGTCTTTTCTTCACCCCCTCATCCTGTTACCCCTGAATATTGTTCTGCAGGTTGTGACAATTGTGGACGGACAGGGGATGAAATGGTCCCCCGTGTCCCCACCGAGGGGGCTGCACAGGATCAGTGCCCGTGCTCCTGACCTTGGAGGGGTCCCAGCCACCTCTTCTCTTGGCTCTTGCTGCCCACCACTATCTGTGACAACCAGAGAATTGTCACGCATCCCTTGTACATTTTCTCCCTGTGGCCCCGAGGTGGTTTTGTGAGGCTGTGCTGAGGATTATTGCTTTGCTGATCTATCTGTTCCCCGGCCACTCTCCTACGGGGGAAAATCACGTAGAACACTTAAGACAGCACAGTGACCAATTTCTCATATTCTGGGCTCATTTCAAAACCCACAAGAATCGAGCTTTTCTGCAGGGCCTGAGTGACGCAAGCTGCTAGACCCTGGAAGTCAAAGGTTCACTGGGGTGCACCGCTCACCTGAGGTTGGGGAGGGGTGTCGCAGCGGGGGACTTGCCTAACACACCGACTCTTCATCTCTGTTTTGCCGGCTTTGGGTGAAATGGGGTTTTGTAGGCCCCCTGCTCCCCTAAACCCTCTGTTTCCACCCCTGTCCTTCTTCCGCCCGGCAGGGGTCCTGCACTCCCCGGTTTCTGCCCCTTCCCTCGGGTCCCCCTCCCTCAGCTCTTGGGCCTCCACCTGCCTCTCCAGGGCCTTGCAGGTGATGATGGCCCTTTTTGCTGCTGCAGGGACCTTGGGGCCATGTCCACCATGACACATGTCAGGTGCCCTGTGATTGACATCAGTGTGACTGTCTTCTCCAAGCTCAGGGCGCCTCTTGAGTGAAGTGACTTCTTTGTTTTGGTCCCCAGGGGCACAGTGTTGTGCTTCCTGGGTGCCGGGGTGCTCCCCACCAGCCTGTGTCCTCGGCGGTGAGCTGTGGGACAAATGGTCATAGCATCGTGGTGTTGAATTGCGTGTGATCATGGACACACTGGTCAGCTCCTGGCAGGACACAAACAGCACCCTCAACTGGGAAAAGGCGGAGGACTTGACAAAGGGGCTGTTTGCAGGAGAGGTGGGTGGGGTTGGTGTAGGAGGATGCACAGCGAGACCCAGAACTGGCCATGGTGGGCTCGTTACTCCTGCTGGACCTTTGAGGGCAGTGGGAGAGAGGGGAACAGAACAGTCCCCCTGGAGCAACACCTAGGTCCCTTTTGGTAATCAGGAGGCTCACCCCTCAGTTCTGTGATCTCTTTCTCTTCTTGTTCTTCAACAGCGTAGAGACGGCAAGGCCCGGGGCTGCCTCAGATTTCAGCTCACTTTTGTCCTTGACTGTGTTTCCCTCTAGAGTGTCCCCCTCATGAGCACCCAGTGCCCTGAGAACTAGCACCCCTCTGGGCCCGGATGCCCGCCCCTTAGACTACCTGGTGTTACATGGAAGGCCTCCCGCTGTGCTCCTCTGCTCACGAGCTCTTGCTTTCTCCATAGGGAAGAAGAGGCTTCGTGTCCTGGTCGCTGGCAGCCCATGCACTCAGCAGGAGGTGGCCACCTTGCAGACGTGGCTTCTAGCTGGTGTGTAGCTGCCCCTTCAGTGGACCTTCCTCACCACAGCTGCTGCTGGGTGCCCACGCCGTCAGAGGGTGAGTCATCTTCATGGGCATGGCGCTCCTGTGCCTTTGTTGCCATGTCACCTGTGGGGTGCCATGGTGACGGGCATGGTGCCACCGTGCATGAGTGCAATGCATCAGGAAGTGCCTCGTTCATGGCTGGCAGTTTGAATCTGATGTCCCCAGTCATGTGTTCAGACTGAAGCAGATGGGGCACCTCTCGCGTGGAGAATCGAGGAACTAGAGGAAGCGGCCTGAGCTAAAGCCCCAGGGTTCTGCTCTGGGCTTTCCCAGTGGTCCGTTGTCATCTCCTTGTGCTGCAGACATCTCGGTGTCCTTGGGTCTTCCAGGTCGTAAGGCTCCACGGTGGGCAAGGTGGACTGCAGCCCGAGTCGGCAGCAGTGGCTTCTGTGGCTCTGGGTCCACTCAAACCTGGCAGCCTTGTTACCTTTCATCCCTTAAGTGGGTGGGAGTAGGATGTTCCTGTCCAAAGTGAATACGTTGCTGCCCAACAGCAACAGGCCCACCAAGCATCCTGTGTTTATGTGGGCAGTGCAAGGGGTGCAAATCTCTTCCTCCTGGAAGGGGTATTCAGACGTGCTCCAGGTTCCTGGTGCTCCACAGTTGCCCGTATGTACTCCTTAGTGACATGGATTCTCCTGCAGGCTCCCTGGCACCCCACTGGGCACAAACCATCTACTAACAGCCTCCAGGGGAGGAAAGGGTGCTGGGGTTTACGTGCCTTCCTCTGGGTCCTGTTAGCTGCCCTGCCCCAGGACTGGAGGGAATTCTTGATGAAACCGGGGCTCAGAGATTGTCCTCAGTTTAGAGGAGTTCAGTGTTGTGAGGTGGCCCAGGGGACACTGGTCAGGCTGACTGTCCTGTGGAACTGGTCTGGTTAGTTATCATGATCACTGTATTCATGTCCCTTTCCTATTCTATGCAGTGTCTGCTTGGGCTCTGGTCCTGGAATTCATTTTTCAGCTCCCCCAGAGATGCTCTTTGTGCTCCTGGGGATGCTCTTTGTGCACCTTGTGTCCATGGAGGTGCCAACTGGGCTAGCAGCTAGCCCCACGCTGGGCACACCCATCCGCCTCTACTCACACGTGGCTCCTACTGTCTCCCTCGGATGGTCTTCAAGGCTGGTGGTGGCTGGATTCCCATTTTCCTAGTTAGTAAGGAGGCAGAGACTGAGCTGTTTGCCACTCCCAGTTCTGCAGCAGCTGGAGTCAAGTCAGGAGGGAAGTCGGGAAGTTCCTTGCAGCACTTGGTCAGGACCCTAGGGGTCTGTGGTGGCTGTGGCAGCAGGCTGAGAAAACCCCTGCTGGGAAGAGGTAAGTGGGTGAGTAGAGCCCTAACCCCCCTCTGGCTGCCCCTCCACGTGTGTGTCTCCCATGGGCTCAGGTCTCTAGAAACCATTGCCAGGAAATTACGCAGTGGTTCATGGTCATACCCCAGCTGCTGTGACCCTTAGTTCTTCGTATGTATCAGGTGGAGGGTGTTTGTGTTAGTCGGGGTTCTCTAGGGGAACAGGATCAGGGAATAGGAAGCGTGACTATCAAAAGGGAACTTATTAGGTTGGCCTTCGCGACCAGAAGCTGGAGAGTCCACAATGGCCATCCAGTCTGCAGGCTGGGGAGCTGGAGGAACCAGCTTCTTGACTCTGCAGTCCAAGAAGCTGGAACCTCAGAACAAGAAGTTGCAGAGGGCTTCAGGAAAGTCCCCGGAGAATCGCTGGCAGAGTCCACTTTGGAAGAGTGAGAGAGAGAGCGTCTGATATCCCTGGGTGATGGCAGCCACAATCAAGATCCTGTTCAAGGAGAATCGAACTTGCATCTGCTGCTGCTTCCTTGTTCTTCTAACTTTTATTTCAGCCAAGTCTCCAGCCTATTGGATGGTGCTGTCCATGCTTAGGGAGGGTCTCCACTTCAGTTGGCTATCTCACATGTCAGTCATTCCTAGACACACCCTCACTGACACACCCTCCCATCTGAAAGCCCTTGGACCTGCTGGAGACACCAGGAGTAATGGGGTGGCAGTCAGCTCAGTGTCTGCCGCTGTCATTGCAGGCAGTCCAGGTGGTGGCTGAGAACACTGACTGTGGAGCCAGAACCCTGGGCTTTTATGTCAGCTTGGCCACTTGCCTGTCATGTCACCTTGTGCAAGTTATTCAACTGCCTGTGTCTTCCACTTCTGTCTGTAAGTGGGGATGGTGATGACAGCCATTGGTGAGTTCATAATGATCTAGAATGGTCTAGAATGCCATGCAACACCTGCTGACTGTGTTATGACAAGGCCTGGGGTCCCTTGTGCAGTAGACCCAGCATGGGGTTTTGAATGAGGTGGAACCGGTTCTGAAACCTGGCTTCCCTATTTACCAGCCTTGAATTCTTGAACAAATTAGGGTACTTCCACTTTTTGAGTCTTAACTTCTTCAACTGGGGATAATGTCCGTTCACAGCTCAAAGGATGTTCCAGACAGCAGGATCGAGAGAAAAGGGCATAGATTCTAAAGCACAAAGCCAGGCTCTGGGGCTGGGGTCTCACTTCTGTGATCTCAATCAAGACACGTGGACAGATCTTCCTATTTATCCCTGTAAAAGGGGAACAATAATTAGGTATCTCACAGGGCTCCTCCTGGGGCAGCCGGGCAGCACGGAGGTGGTGAGGCTCTGTCCTTGCACTGGAGGAGCACCCTCTGGTCCAGGAGAGGAGACACAGAGGGCAGGACGGCTGTGCCAGGGCTGCAGAGGGAGACAGGCCCGCAGAGGCCCCCGCTCCAGGCTGCTCTGATTCCCCTTCTATTTCTAAACCCTCAAAGCATCACTGTCTTTGTCTCTTTGTCATGCTGTGTTGTATGATGGCTCTCTGTATCCTAGTGACCTCTGGCATGACCTTGCCTCTGTGCCTCTGTGAGTCATAGACTTGTGGGGACCAAGGAATGATGGGGTTAGAACACTCAGATGAGCTCTTCGCAAGGGGTGGCCGTCCCCATGACCCCTGTAGGGCGGTCACTCCTCACGTGAGCAAGGAGCTGTGGTGCTCTGGAGGCAGGGCTTAGTGGGGGAGCTGGAATGGCAGGAGGAGGAGCTCCACTGGCTTCAAGGCTTGCCCATCTGCGGCCTCCTGGGTCTGCAAATGTCCTGTTTGAAAGCCAAGGCTCGTCGTCGGAGATCAAAACGCACACACAGACAGCAGTGACAAAGATGAAGCGCTGTACTGCAAGCTGGTGCTAGCTTATATAGAAAGTGAGAGTCAGTCATCTTACACCAGGAAGCTCCCGGGGCCAATCACAGTAAAGGTCAGGTCATCACCTACGGTGCACGCACGTCCGCCCTGCCTAAGATTCACGGGGGGCACCAGCTGTCCACGAGTACGGAAGACGGGGTGGAGGGCCAATTAGAAGGTTTTCAAAACCGCTTGTTATCCGCCCACTGCCAACTTGCCCGCCGCCATGTTGCATTAGGGGCTCCTTATCTGAAAGGCCCGGGGAGTTCTAGCTGCCCACTGCCAATTTGCCCAGCGCCATGTCTGAAAGGCCCGGGAGTTCTCAGGGAGACTCCCAACACTCCCCCTTTTTTTGTTATTATATGGAAAGGGACGTCAATTCGTTCTGGCTGCTTCCTGCTGAGTGGGGTCTGAAGGAGGAAGTTAGGAGTCCCCACAAGAGAGCTGCCAAGATTGGTATAAGGTCAGATGTGACATCACAAAATGTTCCCTGTAGCCAAAGGTCCATCATCACTTCAGTCCAGGCGGTATAAGTCTCTACGGCGGGTACGAGCCAGGCCTCATCAGATATCGCTCTCAAGAAGGCATCCCAGGAAGCTTTGAAGGGTTTTTAGCATTGAGGGGTGTTCTCTGGAGAAGGCGGCTAATTCATCTGTGGCCAGAAGCTGATAATTTCTAAGTAGAAACTGGTTAAAAGTTTGGTGAGAGATTTTACCTACTTGAGTTTGAATGAACTTTATAATTCATGGAAAAATAGACACATTAAAAGATTACACATAGTGGTCCAAGGATAGGCATTCCCATGCCATTAAGGAAGAGAAAAGGTTGGGGTCCTTAAGGTGGCTGCCAGGTCAGTGAGCTTAACCACATTGTCTTCTACAAGACCGATTCGTTGACATAATAACAGCACTCTTCCCTGAGGAAAAGACAGGTTCCGCCCTTCTCGGCAGTGAGTAAACCTAGGGCCCTGCGATTCTGAAGGGTGACTTGTGCCAATGAGGTGACCTGTTTTTGTAAGGATATTGGAGATTCTGCTGTGGAAGTAAGTGCTCCTTCAAGTTTCGAATTAATATCCTTGACAGCCCATAGGGAATGACCTAAGGCCCCCCACCTCCCCATAACCCTGCACTTGCCGCTGAGGCCGTTAATGAAATGCCTATCACTAACGGAGGGAATGCAGCCCATTTTCCACATTTTAGAGGGTTAAGGATGGGTTTACTTCAGAGTTGCTATAGAGAGTGAGTTGTGGAACTATGGTGACTAATAAACACGGGCTAGACATGTTGGAGAGTACAATGTTGGTGAGAGTGCCATTGCACAGAAGAAGAGACTGGTGGGGAGTAAGTGGGGTGGTTGATAGTTAGGTTACGGTGGCAAAAACCTGCCAGAAGGGAATTGGGAGTCACAGATCCCAGAAGGCAAACCCGAGGAATCATGGTGTGGTTATTTTCCTCGGGTTCCCATAAAGGAACATTCTGCAGGGGTTTCATAGGATCCTTTTTGTAGGATAAGTTGGGCAAGCTGGAGACATCCACGCTGGAAACTTTTATTGGAACTTCGGCAAGTAAGGGCCACGCTAGGGAAGCGCGCAGAAAGCAATTTGCTGGACTTGCAGAGTTTGGTTTAGGTAGGACAATGTGTCAGTGATGATCTGTAACCAGGTATAGATGGGTGAAGCCTGAGAGTCAGAAGTGCGTTGGCTTTCTAAGGATGCGAGCAGCCGTTGTTCTAAGTGTTTTGTGTTGGTTGAGACAAAAGAGAGGCTGGGGATTCTATGGAAACATATTCCAGGTAATGGATAAGGAACCACAGGGAGTGGAGGCATACCCACCGCAATAAAAGGAAGCCTTTACTCCCGCTGCCCAGCGTGGGTTCCCAGGGTCTGGGATGGTCGGCTTGTATTGGTGGGAGGCAGACTCAAGTTTAAATCTTCCTACATTTAATTGCCCTGAATCTGCATCATGAATTCTGCATGACCAATAGGGGCAGCCTCCGTAGGTTTCCGGTCACTTTTGCAGTAACCCTTATTTTGGTCATATAAAAAACATAAGTAAGAGCGACTGGATTGCTTAATGAGCTCAGAGGAAGAGGAAGAGAGTACAATAGAGATGGCTGAGGAGCACCCCGTTAGGGGACAACCAGAAGTGGTGGTCCGGGTGTTTTGTGTGTGTATGTTTCTCTCACCTTGAATCTCCAGACATATGATGGTGAAGGCGTTATCCTTGGGGTGAGGATGAGGATGAGGATCAGAAAGTTAAGGTACATTTTTCAGATACGTTCTCAGCTATGGGTGTAAGGGCAAAAACCCGAGAGAGATGGATTTTTAAAGGATCAGTAGGGTGGGGAGAGCAAGAGTATGTAGGTGTGGATTCTTGTGAATCCTCTGGTCCAATGTCGTCAGAATCTGTTTCCCGGACACATGGTTTGAGCCTGGAAATGTGAATCCATGGAGTTAATTGATTATTTGTGAGTCTGAGTTTTGCTGCCGAGGGAGTACATGATAACCGAGGCAGGGCCCTCCCATTGGGGTGCAATTGGGGTCTTTCACCTGGGAGGCAGTAATATATCTGTTGGCTGCGTGTTAGGGTGAGGGGGTTTTGAGTAATGGTTGGGTTAGGTAAAAGCCAGTCCTGGTATTTCCAAAGTTCAAAATGTAGATGGAAAAGGAGAGGTAGAGCATAGGAATCAGGTAGAGGTAACTGTTCAGTCTGTATTCCAGGGGGTAAGAATGAACGGCCGTACATAACCTCAAATGGGGAAGGGTTGGATGGTTTCTTTGGTAAAGCCCTGAGATGCAACAGGGCCAAGGGGAGGACCTTAGTCCAGTCTAAGCTTAATTCCATGGTGAACTTGGTGAGAGTTTCTTTGAAAGACCAGTTAGTTCTTTCAATTTTCCCTGAAGCTTCGGGATGGTAAGGGCAATGGAAATGCCAAGGGAGTAATGGTGCACTAGCTAGCCCCTGAGTTATCTGCGAGGTAAATTCTGGATCATTATCTGATTGGATGGAAGTGGGCATCCCGAAACGAGGGGTTATGTCAGATATCAACCGATCCACAACCGTGGATGCCCACTTATTGGATGGGGGAAATGCCTCTATCCACCCTGAGAACGTGTCCACCAGTACTAAGGGATACTTGATGGTTTATACCCTGGACATGTTTGTGAAATCAATTTGCCAATCAGCTGCCGGGGTGTGACCACGGGCCTGATGAGAAGGATAGGGTCTGGATTTTAAGGGGGTGTGGGTATTGGTCCTCTGGCAGATCTGGATGTGGATGTAACCTGTTGCAGAAAGGTCCGATCGTCAGAGGAAAGAGGGAAAAAAGATTGAAGGAAAGTTGATAAGCTCTGGGGGCTGGAATGGAACAGTGAATGGAGGAATCTAGTGAGCTGGTGAGGGTCAGGAGGTCGATCCTCAGAGGAAAGGTGGAGGAATGAGGAAGAGGATGGGGCCTGTAGGGCGGCTGACCTGGTCAGCTTTAGAGTTGCCCACTGTGGCAGGAGAAGAGTCGGTCTGATGGGCTTTACAGTGGACTATTCCCAGCTGTAAAGGCAGCATGGAAGTTCGTAGCAGGTTAGAAATAGGGCTGCATTTATAATAGCAGTTCCTTTAGTGGTTAGGAGTCACCCCGTTGAAGAGGGTCCAGTTCAGTTTGTGGTTGTGCTGGGATTGAGGCAATGAATGGCACAGGAAGGCACCGGTCTGCGTGTTCCCTTAGGAGTTTGTGTGGACGTGTGAGATAGGGCAGGTGGGACACAGGGGGAGGAGGAGTGATTGAAAAGCTGTGGGCGTTAAGAAAGGGCACCCATAAAGATGCTTCCTTGTGGGGATGCTGTAGAGCACACTGAACAAGCAGAGAGGACATGCTGGAGAGTAGTTCTCATTCCTAGGAAGTGAAAGAGGGGTTGTGAAAACTGGAAAAAGGGGTTAGAGAGGGTTTTAGATGGGCACAGAGTCTCTGGAGCCAGAGGAGTTGGTCATGAGTCTTAGGTCTCCGTCTTGGGCACCAGGGCTGGTAGTCTTTAAGAAGTAGTTGATTGGCTGACTTGTTGGTGAATCTATACATCTGATCTTGCAGGAACTTCTGTAGGCAATTTAACAGACGTGGTCCTATTAGTGGTCCTATTAGGAGAAACCTAAAGAGCACTAATAGGGGTCCTGCGAGGGGGAGGAGCCAAGGCCATACTTGACTGAACATTCCCCATGGAGCCTGTTGGCTAGTTGCTGTCTCCTCTTTTCTAGCCGTTCTTGTCTTTCATTACTCCTAGGAATGACTTTTTGGCTTAACTGTTTTGGGGAGGTGTCTAAGATCAAGCTGGTCAAAATAGAAAGGCCTGGGAGTTCTCAGGGAGACTCCCGACACTGTTGACTGGTGAACACCTACCTCGCTCTGGAACCCTGCAAATGATGGATATGTCTGCTCCTTCCTTGCTTCAGCCAGCTGTTACCTGTGCTAACCACCACTGTTCTTCTGGAAGGTTCTGCCCTGGAATGGCCCTCCACGAGCAAGGGAGTCTTGAAGACATCCGCCGTGTGATGGGAACTGCCTTGACAGGCTGCGGTGGCTTTTACTTAGCCCCTTCGGCTCTTTAGCTGGTCGACCCCTGGTTTCTATCCTGTTGGGTCTTAGAGGTGCTGCCTGCCGGAGCCCACCGGCCTTGCTGGCCACATCCAGCTTGTCTGCCTGGCCTCTGCTGGAGCTGGCCCGCCCATGCACATCCCAGCTCACACAGCTCTGCTGTCTCCTGATGGTGCAATGTCCAGCGTTTAATAAGACTTTTGTGATGTACATGCAAATATTCCAAAATATTTCTGGATTCCAGAGTCATCTTGAGGCTGTCTCCTTATCCTGCCAATAAATTCAGTTGATTTGTTTAGACTATGTAGAAACTTTTAGGAATACTACTTCTTAGATCACCTTTCAATGGTTATTGTAGGTCGGCTAGGGACTTCACTCGCTGGCAGAACACTTGAGTAGCATTTCAGGCCCTGGGTTTGAGCCCCCGTACCATTAAAAAAAAAAAGTTATTGTTTTAAGCCCTTCCTTATGGGTGCTAAGTGGCTCATTTTTTAAAAAAGGAAATATTTCCAAGAGGTCCTGTGGATGCTCAAGATTGAGCTGGGTAAATGGGAAGTGCAGATTCAGAGCTGGTTCATTTTTGCCTATTAAGACCCCAGAGTAATCTACCCAGACCTGGTAAAGGGGCTGCTTTTACAAAGGTTTTGCAGGAGATGAGTTGAACAAAAATAACCCACGACCAGGGAAGGCCGCAGAACAGGGTCGGCCTCTGCTGCCAGACCTTTGTTCATAGCACGTGGTTCAAACCTGGTCCTTGTGCCAGCGGCCTCTGGGGGCAACTGAGTGTTTTGGCTGTTGTCTTCCACGGTGGTTGTCATAAATAGGACTTTGGTCCTTGGGGGTCCTGAAGAACACGTTGTTTCTCAGGAGTGGTACTGAGGATATCATAGTGGATTGGGGAAGGGGATATTTTCTGAGACTGGCATTCTTTTTTTGAAGATATGAGTGTTGAGCAGTTCCTCAGTGCTCCGGGACAGCTGGCCAGGTTTTCTGAAAGCTTTTCACATCCTCAGTTGGCTTGATAATCCTGGCAGGGCCCATCCCAGGAGATGGAGGTGCAGTTGGAATTTTGGCAACTCCATTTTTATACCTAATCCAACAATCCTGCTGAGAAAACACCCAGCTCCTTGCTCTAGATCCAGAGCACAATGCAGTCCTGAGACTATCTGTCTCTACCAAGGAGAAAGGCAAATTTTTAGTGTAATGTCATTTTTTTCTTTGCTCTTTATTCAGAGTTCAAGAATGAACTGTCATAGCTGGGCACAGTGGTGCATGCCTGTCATCCAAATGACTTGAGAGGCTGAGGCAGGAGGATCACAAGTTCAAAGCCAGCCTCTGAAACTTAGTGAGGCCCTGTTTCTAAATGAAAAATAAAAAGGCCTGGGTTGTGTCTCAGTTGTAAAGCATGCCTGGGTTCAGTCCCCTGTACCCCTACTCCAGCCCACCCCCCCCAAAATACAATTCCAGTAGACAAGCTTGTATTATGTTCTTAGAGGTGGCTCAAATGCATTCTGAAGAGAGTCAGCTGAGTTTCCCACTCTCTTGGGAGATGAGCATGTGTTTGAGAAAGAAATGACCAGAAGCACCAAGCAGCTCCTTTATTAATCGCGATCTTTCTGCAAATTGCGCTCTGTGATTTAAATCTCCCTGAATTTTACCGTCACCAACCACCCAAAGCACCGCTAGGGTGCAGGGTGGCCTCAGCCCGGGCTGCAGCCTCAGAGCCCAGGCACACACCCGCTGGGGCAGACCCAGCTGGCCTGGGAAGCAGAGCTCGGGGTGTGGGTGTGTTCTCGCGGGGTGGGGTCGGCCTCTCTGTGGATTCAGCCGACCCTCCAGGTGGACCCGCCTTGAGAGCTGCTTGGGTCTTCCTAGTCCAGCTGCCCTCCCCCCACCAGTTCTCAGGGAGAATGGCCAGGAGCTGCAGCTATGGGGTCACAGCAGGATCACTAGACCCAGGTCCTGCCCCGTGGGCCTCACGTTTTAGTGACATTCAAGTCACGGAGCTCTTCCAGGGCAGGGCCAGGGAGGTTGGGCTAGACTGACGGGAGGGAATGTTCTGGTTCTTTCGTGTCCTGGGTGGAATGGGCGCTGGCAGGGTGGCTCTCAGTGGCTGAGGCATGGGCCTGACCAAAGGGGCCCGTGGTCCAGATTGGGAATCCAAGATAGAGAATGGGGTGGGCAGACTTGGAGGGGGTCCTCTGTACAATGATGGGAGCTGTGCAAAGCCGTGCAGGCACTTTAAGAGCAATGTGGCAGTGTCAATTAAGACAGGAGGAAAAGCAGTTCCACTTCTTATCTTCCCAGAGGGGCAGGTGCATGAGGAGTCCCGTGGGGAAGGGGTAGTGGAGTGTGTGTGACAGGATGTACAGGGAGAGAGGCCCACCACAGGAGGACGTCTCAATGGCAGGGCGCTGCATGGCGGAGACCATGCTGTGGCTAGGACACTGTAGTCTCTCTCCATGAGAATGTAGAAATGGAAATAAAAGGAAAAAGTAAAAAAGCAACTTGTAGAATGAAGGATGTGGGACAGGTACCTTCACTGCAGGTGCCTTAAGAAACCCCACACGACTGTGACCTGCCCGGGGGTTCCTCTATCAGGGCTCAAGCGTTCAGAGGAAAACCTCTGGAAGAATCAAAGGCACAGTAGTGGTGAGCTCTGGGGAGACAGCAGGTGGGACTTCCATGAGTGTGAGGGCGAGGGGACCGTCTTCCTGGTGTCCCTGTAAGGTTGAAACTTGGTCGAGAGTCGGGGAGGGGCTCCTGAACCGAGCTGGACTGGAGAGGGCCGGGGTAGGAGTGGGGGCTGGCAGGTTCAGGTCACAGTCTGAGGTCCAGGGAAGGTGGGACCAGAGGGAAGGGTGTCTGGAAGGTCTGTGGGACACGGGGAGGGGACCCTGCCCAGGTGTGGCTTCTGAAGGTGTGGATGGGCAAATGGAGCGCCTCTGGCAGAGCAGAGAAGGAGCAGATGAAGGGGACGGCTCAGGAGGACGCAGGGAAGAGGGCGGCGCCCGGGCCACCAGGACAGTTCCCGGGGCCGCAGCCGCAGAGTGGACGGAGGACCTCGCCGGACCCCATTTTGTTCCAGACCACGGGGAGCTGGTCATTATTGTTACTTGGTGAACCAGGGACACAGGTGCTGAGGCTGAGGGAGCTTGCTGAGAGGAGGTGACCGACTCTTGGGAGCAGGACCTGAGCGTTGTAAAGGAGCAGGATTGGGAAGAAGGAACTGCAGCAGAGGCTTCGGATGGACCCTTAAGAACCATCCAGGGGAGGCACAAAGGACTGGTCGTGACCCCGGCACCCAACTGCCACTGGATGGGTCTGTCCACAGGAGAGTGCGGCCAGGTGCGTCCTCCCTCCCGGTCTGGAGTGATTCCTGGGTTCCTGGAGCTGCTCTCAGCTGTGAGCTGAGCCATGCTTCGTGCACCTGGAGGACCGAGCGTGTCCTGTGCAGAGGGGGCCAGGGCTGCACACAGCACCCACCCAATTGTGTATACAGGGGGATGCACTAAGATGCACTTAGGATGTTGCTGACTTACCTAAACCCCTCGTCTGGGACAGTTTATAAACTGGGACCCGACAGTGAGCCACTCTGCGTCCAGATGGACCAGCTGTGTCCATCGTACAGAAAACTCTCTCGCGCTCATTTCCTTGTCTGTGAAGTGAGCCTCTCTTGGACTTCCAGAGTCTGGAAGATAAAACTCGACACTCTGCTTTCCTAATGGACCATTTCTTTTTCTTTTTCTTCCCTCAAGGGTGGGGAGGCTGATTTATCTTGGTGGAGCCTGTCAGATTGTGTCTGACTACATATATTTGCTCTTCCCAAATGTCCAATCTTTGTCAGTTGAGAAATATTTGAAGTGCTGACAAGGCTCTTATGGACAACTCACCTATCATGGCAGAGTCGGTAGGATTAATTCTTCTTAATTATGTTAGTGCTGGGCCATCATTCACGTTTATTGATGCGGTCTGGTGATGTCTTGAAGATTTATAGGTATCTACATTCATCCCACACAGAAGAGATGGCAAATAACGTTGCTATCTTTTGAGTGTCTTTCTGCATGAGACAGATGTTATGCGATTATTACTGAAAGCTTTTTAATAAATAAGCATTTGCTTCTCTAAGTTTCACCCCTAGGGCCCTGGAAGGAAGAGAGCTTGGGAATTTGAAATCGTCTCTGCAATTTTTATATCTTTCCCCTTTTTAAGCTGAGTTAAAAACCCATTCTTGAGCCCAAGTATTTCATTTCCAGTCGAGGAAATGTTCCTGAGAATATATACAAGTTCACCAGGTAGAATTTAATCATTTTTATGCATGTGGCCTTTGACGTGAACATGACTGAGTGTGAAGTGGCTGGATTTCAGACAACCAGAAGGAAATAGAGTGAATCCAAAATTGCAGATTCTCAAGAGGTTGGAATCAAAGTGAACCCCAACCAGCCTGGCATCTCATTCTTGGTGGTGTATCCCTTCTCAGAGACGGACGCTGCCCATCTGGAGTGCTGTTCCGGAATCTGCACATCTTTGAAGCTCTCCAGGGAGTTATTATTTTCTTCCTGGTTTAAAAACCATGGATGTAATCCTCTCTTAATCTAGAGGAGGAGGACCCTGGGCATGAAGATCTAAGTACCCATCCTGAGTATCTGGGTCCCAGGTTTTCCTCAGTGGACTGTAGCCCTACCATGGGTAAGGGACATGCAACTAGAGGGGATGGGGCTGGTAGTAAGCTTAGGATGGAAACTGCCAAGGCCCGGGTTAAGCTCTTGAATGCCTCATCTTTTAAAGTTGTCAGCGTAATGTTTCACTTTAATATGCCCTGGAGGTAATACCGTGACCAAGATGGTGTAAATAGTGAGCAGGGGTCAGAGGTTGATCCAGGTCTTCTAAGGGAAGACCTTTGCTCTTAACCTGTCTGCTGGAGGGAGACCAGTCGTGAGACTTGCGGGGCCACCTGCGACTTGCTTTGAAGGTATGTGACATGATGCGTGTGGGGAGTATCCATAAAAGCCTAGGTATGGTGGTTTGGTGGCTTAAATATAATTCTAATCGTGCAAGAAGAGGTGGCAAATAATAAAGTATGGAGGAAAAAGGGAAAGAAAAGTGGGAGCACGGGATGGATGACCAATGATGGGAGAAGAGAAGGAGCAATGGTGACTTGCTGTTAGGAAAGGACAAAACATCCAAGTCCCAAGACACTGGGACCAGACATGAATATGCCTCATGAACATGAGGGCTGCAGGATCAATGGTAGCTGTCTCCTGTGTCCCTGTGAGGGTACAGATGGGTCTCCCTGAATCACTTCCCCCCAGCACTGATGCTCTGTCCCTCCCTCCCCACGTTCAATTTTTGTGGTGGTTATTGAAGAATCTATTCTAGCTCAATAATTGGTACGATGTTTTGCCTTTTAGCCCAGTGATCCCTGGATGTTATCTTGTCTAGATGTTCTTAATCTCCTCATTTACAGTAGATTACTAGGTACATGTTTAGCATCCCTGATATGGAAATCTGAAATCCGAAATGCTCCAAAATTCAACAGTTTTGAGCATCGCAATGCCACGTGTATAAAATTCCACACCTGAATTCACTAATGGGTCACAGTCCAAATGCAGGTATTCTCAAAATATTGTATGAAATTATCCACAGGATGTAAGTGTAAGGTGTTTATGAAACATAAGTAATTTT
Source organism: Ictidomys tridecemlineatus (assembly GCF_052094955.1). NCBI lineage: Eukaryota > Metazoa > Chordata > Mammalia > Rodentia > Sciuridae > Ictidomys > Ictidomys tridecemlineatus. Next base: position 227,480,762 of record NC_135478.1, read on the forward strand.
GTTCCCATCCCCGAAATATGTCATTATATATATGCAAATATTCTAAACTCTGAGCAAATTTGAAAGAAAAACTGGTCCTACATATTTTGCGGATAAGGGCTACTCAACCCATGTTATGATTTAAGAGGTAGGTGTCTCCCCAGAACTCGCGTTCACAATGTAGGTGAAATGATTAGACTCTGAGAGCTGTAACCGAGTCAGTGGATTAATCCGTCAGGTGGATTAACAATCTGAGTGACTTGTTGGCACGTGGGGCATGGCTGGGAGAAGTAGGGCACTGGGGTTGTGCCTTGGAAATGTTTTTTACCCTTACTCCTCACTCTCTCTCAGCTTCCCGGCTTTCCCCCACCATGCCCATCTGCCATGATGTTCTTACCCTCCTCATTCCAGAGCCATGGAGCTGGCTGACCATGGACTGGAATCTCTGAAAATATGACCCTTAATCAAACTTCCACTCCTCTAAGTTGTCCTTATAGGGTATTTTGGTCATAGTGATGAAAAACTCATTAGCAGAAACTGGTACCAAAAGTGGGGCATTTGGCCTGGGGTTGTGGCTCAGCAGGAGAGCGCTTGCCTCACTGCTTGCCTCACACGTGTGAGGCACTGGGTTCCATCCTCAGCACCACATAAAAATAAATAAACAAAACAAAGGTTAAAAAAAATAATATACTTAAAAAAGTGTGTGTGGGGGTCTTTGCTGGGACTAATCTGACCGTGTAGTTCAGAAGCCTTTGGAATTGGATTGCAGTATTAGTTCAAAAAAGTTTGAGATGCCTACCAGAGAGACCTCAGAACGTTGTAAGGAGAGATTGATGGGCAATTCTGGTGGGAGTTCAGAGGACCAGAATTCTGAGAGGAATGTGGACAGTAAAGACGGTGCTCATGAGGTTTCAAAGGGGAACAAGGACTCAGTTGGCATTTGGACTTGTGGTCACATGTTACATTCTGGCAAAGAAATTGTCTACATTTTGCCTATGACTTGAGACTTTGAGGCTGAATTTAAAGGTGATGGACTAATTAATCTGGCAGAAGAAATTTCAAGAAAGCGTAACAGCCAGGCAATGGCATGGATATTTTTGGCAACTTTACTGTGATCATTAGAAATAGGAATCAGAGAGGAAAAATTTTAAAACTTGCAGCTTGGCCAGAAAAACATATGTGAAATTGGAACCAAGGAAGCTATAAGAGGTTTCACAATTAAAGAGAAGCTAATTACTTTGCACAGAGACAATTAAAAAGGTGGTTTGAGGTTATCACACCCATTTTAGGGGTAAGGGTGTAGGTCATTTATATCTTAGTAAAGCTGGGAGGTTGTTATGGTTTGAATCTAGGAGTGTTCCTCTAGAAGATCAAGGGTTAGGCAGTGTTCAGAGCTGAAATGAGTGGATTATAAGACCTGCAACCTCATCAGTGGATTAGCCATTTGCTGTATTAATAACTTGAATGGATTACTAGGTGGTAACTGTGGGCAGGTGGGCCGGCTGGAGGAAGATGGGCACTGGGCATGCCCTTGCGGATTACATTTTCTCCCTTGCTTCTTAGTCTTTCTCTGCTCCCTGACTGTCGTAAGCTGAGCAGATTTACGCACCTTCTGCCAGCATGTTCTGATTCGCCTCTTGGCCCAGAGCAATGGAGTTGGCTGACCATGAACTGAAACTTTGGAAAGTGTGAGCCCCAAATTAAAGATCTCCTCCTCTAAGTTGTTCTTGCTGAGTATTTTGGTCGCAGTATGAAAGGCTGACTAACCGAACCTGTGTAGATACACTGACACCAGGCTTAAAGCAAAGACTGAACATGCACACTTAACCTCTAATGCAGAATGGACAAGTTCTCATAAATGAAACATGTTAATAAGCAAAACCATATTGGACTTTAGCCAGTCTTGACGACTGAGGGTCTCCTATAGAGCATTAAGACGGTTAAACACCCAGTGTTCTCTGCAGCGAGGGGAACATGTGGATAGAGCCTGCTGTTCTCAATGACCCGGGTCACTGACCCTTTCTGATTCCGTCTGCTTTTGTTATTCCCATCTCTTTTCTAACAGCTCAACATTTGCACATCATACTCCCAAGGGTGGATCTGTTTTTCCTATGTTCTCGCTCTGTAGTCTTTTCTTAGATAATAAAGATCATGATATTAATCATATTTTATGCACCATTTTAAGGTAATAGACTCCATCAGGCCTGTGGGTTATTCTCTTCTTCCCCAGCAAAGTCTGATTTCTGATGGTCATTACCAGATGTATCTTAAATAAAATGAAAGACACAGCTAGAAATTTAAATAGCTTTTCATTGGAACCCGTTGCCTCCAAAGGGGGAACCAATGTAGTTATCCCATTATGATTACACAGATAATTATCCACCGACTTGTTTGCCTCCCATGCTAGATTATAACTCTGTAAGAGAAGAGTCCATGTGTTTTCCTTTCTCAACACTTAATTCTTTTTTTAAAAACTATTTTTAGTTGCCGATGGACACATGCCTTTATTTTGTTTATTTAGCCTTTTTATGTGGTGCTGGGGAACAAACTTGCCTGGTACATGCAAGGCAAGTGCTCAACCACTGAGCCCCTGCCCCGGCCCCAACCCTTAGTTGTTACTCCTGCTTTAACAAGCTTATTCGCAGCCCCCCTGTGTCAGGTTGCCTTCCTGTAGGGTGGGAAGCAAGCCCCGACTCTAGTAGATTTCACCTTTTCTGGTCAGAGTGGGGGTAATAAACAGATGCACGGTGATCCCGCGTCTGGGCACACAGGGAGACTGGTGGCCCTGGGTTGTTCTGCCAAGGTGGCGCCTACAACTGTACAAATGGCCTCCCTGCTGGGCCTCTGCCCGCTCGCTGCCCACACAGGCTGTATAAGTAAACAGTGGGGGTAAATCAATATCTCTTTGCCTCAAACCCAAGAGCAAATTCATTCTTACCTAGGACATGTCCCCATAGGTGGGATTAGAGAGAGTGAGGGGCAGAGGCTTGGGAGGATGACGGAGAAACTGAGGCCAGGAGGAGGCTGTCCCCCAAGGAGTCGGGCTCTGAGGTGCACTGGTGTCCCCAGCAGCCAGGACAGGTGGGCAGACCTGGGTGTCCTCTACGTGTCCCACACTTGCCTGTAAGTAGCTCACGGCTGTGAGCACTTTGGAAGACGGCCCTTGGTGAGGGCTGCCAGGTCCCAGAGAGAGCCAGAGACGTTGGGGGTTCACGTCCCCTCCGTGACTCACAGGGACACGGTACAGAAGCCCAGCACCCTTGGTCCAGATGCAGTGGACCTTGAGGCTGTGCATCCAGGGTGGGACGAAGCCTCTGGGAAGAGGCTCCCACTTCCTCCCCTCCTTTCCTCCCTGGCTGCTCTCCGGGGAGCACCTCTTTGTCAATCCCCGTGCTGCATCCTCAGCCCGGAGCTCCCGGGAGATCCTGAACTGGAACGGCAGGAGCCGGCCGGGGCTCCCAGCCTGGGACCAGGCGGCTCTGCTCTTCCTGGGTAGCCTTAGCCTCGGGCTGACGTTCCTGATCATCTTGCAACGCCCCAGTGAGCTCCGTGGGTTACATGGCCTCCTCTTCCTACGGTAGGAGGCAGGGATTCCCGCCCTGGAAGCCGACGGCCAAAGCCTGGCTCCCAGCACCAGGCTGAGGAGACCCCAGGAGGATGGCCTTCACGTGGACCCACAGCCCAGGCAGGGGGGAGCCACACGCCACGCGGGGCCACGCTGCAGCTGCACTTGGGAACAGGACACAGTGGCCAGCAGTGCCGTGGGGCAGGCTCTCAGGACAGAGGGAGAGGCGTCCCTGCGCCTGCGGGAGCACCCCACTGGCTTGTCTGAGGGATTCCCCAGGCGGCTGGTGGGCAGGCAGGACTGTACCCAGGCCTGAGATGGGAGGGCCGATGGGCCAGGGGGTCTCCTGGTGGGAGAATGAGGGGGAGGGGAGGCAGAGCTGGACCACTTGAAACCTCCCCATGGCACCTCAGCCCCGGACACGGAGCCTGAATTTCCGGCTTGAATCACTGAGATCAGCCTCGGAGGCTGGCCATGATAAAGACGCCAAACCAAGACCACACAGCTCTTCACCCACAGCCCTGAAAGGAGAGCTGCGTAGCTATTCAGGTTTTAGTTTGGCTTCGTGATTATGCACTGAATTTCCAGGTCTTCTACTGCATGAGCCGAAACAGGACCGTCCAGGTGTTTATGGCCACCTGAAATTCAGTGTGACCTTCTCTCTGCGGTGGGCCAAGGCTGAGCCCTTGAGAGTGTGAAAGAGAATTTCATATTTAGGTCATTTTCTTTTTTTTTCTCTCAAAGCAAAACAAAGCAAAACCAAATGAAACCAAAGCAAAGCCAAGCAAAACAAAACTGGGGGTGGGGAGGGGAAGTCACACTAGTACCAGATGTATGAAATAAGGGCCCAATACAAGTTCAGACTTAATTAAAAGGTCCCTTTAATATCCCACTTTTATGTTTCCCTTATTTAAACACTTTCAGTGTAAACTAGAGTGCAATTCTACTCTAGAAACATGCCGGTTCCCCGGTGCTCAGGGGGGACAGCACCCAGCAGTTCCCGGGCCACTTGTTGAGGGGGACGGCAGAGTGTCCATGTGCTGAGGGCAGCGAGTGGAGACTGCAAGCTCTCAAGCCTCTCGTGCAGGTGGAAGGAGACCTGGCTCAGAGCTTCTAGAGGATTCCCTGCCCTTGAGTTGCACAGGAAGATTGGAGGAAGCAGCAGCAGTAGCGCTTTATGGATTCATAGACGAGAGGTAAAGCAGCATATAAATGGAAAAACTTGAGTCCATAGTCACAAGGACCAGATGTGAGTCCTGAGTCTGTTGGTGGCTAACTGCAAAATTGAGCAACTAATCGGTTCTCCTTGAAGTCTAATTTTCTTATTTATGAAATGAGCACGTTGCTACCTAATAGGTAATCCCTTTCACCTCGCTGGATTGGAAGGATAAAATGGTACAAGATAAGAAAGAATGTTGCTTTGAGAATTGTGCCTGCATTATCTATTTTTTATTTTATGATGCTCAGTAGCAATCCTTTAAGCTTCGGAGATAGGAGCTCCATTCATGTGAGAATCCGGGAAAGGACACGAGACATCCATTTTAGACTTCCCGCCCGACATCAGGCACCGACCACCCACGTATCATATTCCTAAGGAGGTGAGGGTCAACTTAGAGAAGTCAGATAGAGACTCAGTCACCTCCCTGTGTAGTGGAGCTTGAAGTGACTCTGGTGGCTTATGGGGCTGTGTTAACTGGTACATGGCTGAACCAAGGTCAGCCAGAGAGAAGGTGAGCTGCCCCTCCTCTCCCCTGGACATGCCTGACCCTGACCCTAACCCTAACCCTAATCCTAACCCTCACCCTAACAGTCCCGATGGGATCCTGCCTTCGGGCTCTCTCTCTCCTTACAGGGCCTGCCAGGCCGCCTCACCCTGGAAGAACAGGAAGACTGCCTGGGGTCCCGTCAGGCAGGATTAAATGATGGGGTTATAGGAGGATCCGAGAAACGACTGTCCAAGCCCCCTCTGCTGGGGGGGGGGAGCTTCTGGTCCCATGGGGAGGTGAGGGCTCAGCCAAGCCTCTGGGGAAAAGGCAACCCTGAATCAGCTCCAGGTCCTGGCCGTCCACTCTGGCACCAAGATGAATGGCACTGCGTGTCCACCATTGCCTGTGTGTGCAGGTGTGGGCTGGCACCAAGGGTGCCCTGGTTAAGGAGGGAATCTGCTGCACAGCCCCTCTGAGCTCTTGGTGAAGCCTTGTCCCTGAAGTACATCGGCACAGAGGATTTAGCAGCCACAGTGGAGACCCATCTGAAAAATATCGGTTACTGCCCTAGTTCTCGAAGTAAGGACATTACTGCCACCTCCAAGGTGAACTCTGAAGCAGTCTCATGCTGAGAATCCTCAGTGTCAACCCACCTACTCATGACCAGGTGGCCTCAGGCAGGGCCCCAACCCCTTCTGCAGCCTGAGGTCCACACCCACTGGACTTGGGCACCCTGGGCAGCTGTTGAGGCCACGGGCAGTGAGGAGGTCCAGGCTGAACCTCCTCTCTGAGATGGCAGACTTTACAGGCGGTAGGGAGCTGGCCGGGGAGCTGCCTCATGGGCTTCTCTCTTGTTTTATTTTTGATTGACAGATAATAACTATACAAATTGAAAGGGTACAATGAGCTGTTTTGATTCATGTGTACACTGTGCAAATACTGAATCAGGGTAATTAGCATGTCCATCACTTTAGACACTGATCATTTCTTTGTGGGGAAAACATTCAAAGTCCTCCCGTCTAGTTATTTTGAGATGAACAGTGTGTTATTGTGAACAATATTGTCCCTACTGGGGCACGGATCCCCTTCCTTTCTAACTGGAACAATGTACCTGTTCACCTACCTTCCCCTCCTGCCTCCCCTCCTACCTTCCCCTCCTACCTCCCCCACCTACCTCCCTTCCTACCTCCCCCTCCTACCTCCCCTCCTACCTTCCCCTCCTACCTCCCCTCCTCCCTCCCCCTCCTCCCTCCCCTCCTCCCTTCCCCTCCTACCTCCCCCTCCTACCTCCCCCTCCTACCTCCCCCTCCTACCTCCCCCTCCTCCTACCTCCCCCTCCTCCTACCTCCCCCTCCTACCTCCCCCTCCTACCTCCCCTCCTCCTACCTCCCCCTCCTCCTACCTCCCCCTCCTCCTACCTCCCCCTCCTACCTCCCCCTCCTCCTACCTCCCCCTCCTCCTACCTCCCCCTCCTACCTCCCCCTCCTCCTACCTCCCCCTCCTCCTACCTCCCCCTCCTACCTCCCTCCTCCCTCCCCCTCCTCCCTCCCCTCCTCCCTTCCCCTCCTCCCTCCCCCTCCTCCCTCCCCCTCCTCCCTCCCCTCCTCCCTTCCCCTCCTACCTCCCCCTCCTACCTCCCCCTCCTCCTACCTCCCCCTCCTCCTACCTCCCCCTCCTACCTTCCCCTCCTCCTACCTCCCCCTCCTCCTACCTCCCCCTCCTCCTACCTCCCCCTCCTACCTCCCCCTCCTCCTACCTCCCCCTCCTCCTACCTCCCCCTCCTACCTCCTCCTCCCCCTCCTACCCCCTCCTCCTACCTCCCCCTCCTACCTCCTCCTCCCCCTCCTACCTCCTCCTCCTACCTCCCCTCCTACCTCCCCTCCTACCTTCCCCTCCTACTTCCCCTCCTACCTTCCCCTCCTACCTTCCCCTCCTACCTCCCCCTCCTATCTCCCCTCCTACCTCCCCTCCTACCTTCCTCTCCTACCTCCCCTCCTCCTCCTACCTTCCCCTCCTACCTCCCCCTCCTACCTCCCCCTCCTACCTTCCCCTCCTACCTTCCCCTCCTACGTCCCCTCCTACCACCCCCTCCTACCTTCCCCTCCTACCTTCCCCTCCCAGGCTCTGGTAGCTGCTCTTCTTATTTTTTTTTTTCCCTTCTGCACCAGGGATTGAACCCAGGGGCTCTCAACCACTGAGCCACATCCCGAGTCCTATTTTGTATTTTCTTTAGAGACAGCGTCTCACTGAGTTGCTTAGCGCCTCGCTGTTCCTGAGGCTGGCTTTGAACTTGCAATCCTCCTGCCTCAGCTTCCGGAGCCCCTGGGATTACAGGTGTGTGCCACTAGGCCAGCTCTGGTGGCTGGCTTCTCTGGTGGATTATGACACCAAGCTGCACCAGTTCTGCCACATTGGGAGTTTACTGTAGCTCCTGCAGCTCCAAAGTCCACCTGGACCCTGCCCAGGGAGGAGGCACGGCCCCACCAGACATTCCTACCCTGCAGCAGGTGGCGCATCCTTTCGTATGCACTTAACCTTGGCCCCTCTTGCAACTCCATCCAACTGCTGAATGCAAATAGAATTCAGAATAAGCCTAGGGGGCTCTGACCACTCTTCCCCAAGGAGCTCAGCACACACATGCGCCCCACTGCCACCTTAACCGTACCCGAATACCCCACGCACCATGAGGTTGACGTTTTTATTCATATACCTTTCTTTGTCTATTTAAACTAACTTCACTGAGGTTTGATTGACATGTAGAAGGCTGTAAATATTAATGTATGTGACCCAAGGAGTCTGGGGATAAATGTGCACCCACAAAGCCGTCACCACCATCAAGGCCATAAGCACATCCACCACCTACAGAAGCTTCCTGGTGCTCCCTTTATTGTCATTTGTCACCACTTTCACGGTTAATTTTTCTGCTGGCATCAGACTGAACCACCCTGGGATCTGGAGGACCTCACAGGCACCCGGGACATCCCACTGACAGGAGCAGAACAAGGTCCTTCCCAGCTCTCTCCAGGACCGACCCCATGGTAGGCCACACATCAAGTCCTGACAAATTTAAGAAGAACCACAGGAAAGGAAACGGAAAATCTCTCAGGATTTGGGGGAAAAAGAGGAATAATTGCATTAAAATGGTGTTACTGAATGTCTTACAAATAATAGATCAAAATATTGAGAATACTGACTTTTACATTTCCATGAGTAATTTCGGAAGCCACGTTATATGCTTGTATATATAGACAGGGGATAAAGATGTAGAGACAGAGAGAGAGACAGATTTATGTGTCATCTCCAAAAGTTAACTGCAATTAGGTTATTTGCAAACCCTAAGAGGCTGGGAACATTTAATAGTTGCCTGGTTATTCATAACACCCTTTACCTTTGTGTGGACCTCCCAGTTGAACATACTAGTTTATAGAATAAAAAGCAGATCTGGAAGCTCTCAAAGGTGCACATGGCCATTATTTCCATTATAGTGCAAAGACTATTTCGCCAGGAGATAATTCAGGTCACAGTGGCAGTAGGTATGTTTTTGTAAAGATAAAATTAGATTTTCTCATTATTGCCATGAAAATAGAGAGAACACATTGTATTTCATTTTTTTTCCATTGCAGAGTCCAGAAGTAGATAGCAACATTAGTGATCCTGAAAAATACCAACAACTGCAGTGTGTGTGTGCACATGTGTGTGTGCATGTGTGTGTGCAAGTATGTGTGCGTGCTTCTAAAGCAGCAGGTGAGGCTGGCGGAGAGCTGGTGCCCAGCAGGGAGGATGGAGCCTTGCGGGTGCGCCTCTCTGCCAGCCTGGGCACAAGGGTGAGATGGGTCAGTCTCAGTGGTGATCACAGCCACAGAGCTTGGTGTGCAGGTGACAGAACTGCACAGTAGACAGGTCCTCTGTGAATACAGAACAAAACTGGGAACAGCCTGACTCCCAGGCAAGGCAACGTCTGAAAACTAGCATGGCCCTGGGGGACTGTGGCCACAGGGCCACCATTAGTGCAAACCGGTTTCACCAGATGCCTCACACCCAGAGGAGCAGAGCCCTCGTGGCCAGGGAAAGTCGAGCTGAAGGCCACAGCTCTGTGGTCAGTGCCTGTGCCCAGTGAGCTGCTGTCTCCTCACCCACTCTTCCCCAGGCTGACAGCAAAGCCCAGACTGGAATTTGTTAAAGGATGCTGACCTCTGTCAAAGCATATTTAAAAGGAGCTTGCCACGAGTGTTTTTTGTTGTTGTTTTATTTCTCATTACACAGAGTACAAAGCACAGCTGTGTTCAATCCCGATGGAGCGCATTTCCAGTTTCACACCAGGAACCCTTTAAATGTGGAAGGACTGCTTCATCGCAAATCCCTGAAGCAGGCTTTAGTCCAAAATTCAGTCAGAACGAGAAGCCTCCCTGTGCGTGTGGCCTTTCCGTCAGTCCCTCCTGTATCCACCACTCAGGAAGCAGAGGTGCTCACTGGAGCTCTGTCCCACAGGGCACCAGGATGCAGGTGACCTGCATGGTGCAGGGTGGAGGCCCTTCCTCGCTCAGGTGCAGAAATGGATCTTACATTAAGACAGAGGGGCTGCGGGGGCTTGTGGGTGGTAATTGCATCTCGGCTTGGGCCGAGAACAGGTTTTCATGCTTTGCCTTCTACTGTCGCCCCCAGAGGTGGAAACCTGTATTTAGCTTTTAATAGTGAACACAAATGGTTTGGCCCTGTAGTACGTGAGCCTCAAGGTACCCAGGGCCAGAGGAAATGATGGGGTCAAGATTTGTTGGGGATAAGAGGCCCACCCAGGCTCCCGCGTGGCTCCCAGGTCCTGTACGTGGCACACACAGCTCTCCTCACCCTCTCAGCCCCTTCTGATAACAGGCCTGGCCTCGGGCAGCACGCCCTCTGCCTCCCGCATGCCTCCTCCCATGGGGCCCTTTCCAGATCCCAGGAGGGAAACCCAGGTGGGTCCTTGGTCCCCGTGGTCCCCCTCCTGAGCTCCCTCGGGGCTTGGCAGTGCTAATGCTCCTGACCAATGGCTTGTGGCCCTCCCCCGTGAACCGCGCCTCTGGGCAGAGGCCTTCGCCCCACAGTGCCCCTGGGTTGCAGCGCGGAGCGGGCACAGGGCTCCTCCCTGGGCCCAGGGTCTGAGTGCTTCTTCTTGGTTGATTTTTCTTGGAGTAAACGGGGAACAGAATCACGTGCTCCAACCCCCTGTGTCCTTCGGAACCCTTGTATAGTGGGGAGCAAGCTCTCCTTCTGGGTCCGAATGTCCCTAAACCACCTCCTCGTGGTTGCTCATGAATCAACATGACTTAGAGGTACTCATGTAGCAGTGGAATAAAAAAACCCTAGAAATGGCTTTCCCCTTCTGTTTTCTCTTCACAACCCACCTTTAAAACCATGGGTGAGGGGAGCGGGGGCACCTGGGCTGGTGGTGAGGGGGGCACAGCAGCCTGCATCTGCCACCAGTGTCCCCAGGGTGGGGACAGCCTGTGGGGAGCACGGCCTGGCAGGGGCGCTGGGGGCTGAGGGGGAGGAGGGGCTGGTCAGTGAGGAAGACCCCTGGGGAGAAGAGGGCAGGGGTGTATTGGAGGGGGGCTTCCAGCATGGAGCTCCAGATAAGGGAAAATTGGAACGAACCCTATGTCGTTAGATTGAAACTGGGCTATTTATAAAAACCAAGTCGTCGTGTACGTATGAAATGATTGTATCCATATGAAAACTTTACGACTTATCCATGATTCACACAGGTCCATGAAAGACACGGGCATACGTGTAGGTAAAGAAATAAGCCCAGCGGTCAGCCCAGGGTCCTGTCGGTAACACAGACTCGTTCCCTAGTTCCCCACCAGCACCCTGAGCGCCCAGGTCTGTGCCGGGGCTCGAGGGAACGTCTGCAGCCACGCGGGAAGGCCCAGCCACACGGCACCCGTCAGGGTCGGGAACACCCTGCGGTCCCTTCTGTGAGGTTGCTGCCCAAGGTGTGGGCCAGGATGCCATCCCGAGGACGCTCTGAAACACCTCGCCTGCGGTTTTCCAAACGGCCTCGGCCGAGAAGTCAAGGAAAGACACGTGAAGGTTGGTGACAGCTGAACCCAATGTGGAATTTTGAACAGATTTTTTTTTCCTTTAAAAACTATTGAGGCCACTAGCAAAACTTAAGAGTCAAAGAATTCAATGTTGGTAATGCATCCTTGTTGACTTCCCGTTCTGGTGGGTGTGTCCTGGTTCTATAGGAGACCACTCTTGCTGCAGGAAGTACCATCAAAGCATCAGAGTGACTTGCTCTCAAATGGCTCAGGACAAACCTCTTTGTCCTCTAAGTTTTGGATTGTAAAAAAAAAAAAAAAAAATTAGCTGGGCATGGTGTAATCCCAGAGCTTTGGGAGGCTGAGGTCAGAGGATTGCATTCAAGGCCAGCCTCAGCAATTTAGCAAGGCCCTCAGCAACTTAAAAAGGGCTGAGGATGAGGCTCAGTGCTTAAGCACCCTTGGGTTCAATCCCTTGTATCAAAATTAAATAAATAAAATAAAAAATTAAGCACATAAATGTGCCTTTATGTGTAACACGTTTTTGAAATATCAACTATTTTGTAAGGAAAAGTTTTAATGACTGTTGCAGATTCGTGGAGCAGTTAAAGGGGCACATCCAAGTCAAAGCGAGAGCTTCCTCCTGAGTCTTGTCACTCCATGTCCCCCTCATCCAGCTTCACATCCTTCTAACTCTGCACCTTTAATCTCTTCCCCTGGTCTGTGCCAAGCAGCAGCCAGCACAAGGCACCAGGAGCCATTATCCCGGGAAGCGAGCTCTCAAACTCTGCTATGCTAACGAGTCACTCAGGGACCCTGCTTAAAATGCAATCCTCACCCTCAGAGACTCCGATTCTGTAGGTTTGGGGTAAGAACCAGAAAACCTTCTTTTTTTTAACAAGCAATCCAAGTGATTCTGACGTAGGTCATCCCTGGGCCAGACTTTGAGCAATACTGAACTTGATTAGTGGCCCTCGGTGGCACCTGACAGACATTGCAATTGAATGCCATGCTGAAGGTTGCACCGTGGAGTTACAGGCAGCTCAGACAGAGGGGCGGGGCATCTCCCAGCTGGCTGCAGTGCAGCCCCATTTAATTTTAAAACCGCAAATTAACAACCTCTGATAAAGTCGGAGCACCCAGGTGTTCTGAGACCTCAGGTGCACGTCTTGCTGACGAGACGAGGGGATTCTGCAGGACACAGAGGACTTGGGAGCGCTGAGTCAGGGAGACCACCTGAGAAATATTTCTACACCGTGAGCATCTGCTCTGTTGTCCTGGTTTGGAAGAGAGCGAGGACCACTCAGGGCCCTTTGGCTCCCGCCAGTGCTGGCTAAGGTCCCCTGAGAGTCTCGCTGGCCACCCGAGGCCACCAGTGTCCCCAGGGTGGGGACGGCCTGTGGGGAGCACGGCCTGGCAGGGGCACTGGGGGGAGTGGATGGGAGACCCTGCTGGAAGGAGAGGAGAATGTTTCGTGTTTTTCTCGTGGAAAACCCCACGGGAGTTTGAAAACATGCAGCGTGTCCAGAAGCGCCTCCAACGTGCTGGGCTCTAGGGCAAGCGCAGCCTGCGTGGAATCGGGAGGTTGAGCTTCAAGAGGAGCCAAGCCCTGACCCACCTCCTGCAGCTCTCTTGGTTGACAGAGGGGGAGAGGGAAGGAGCGGGATGTGGGGGGAAGGAGTGACGCAGCTTCCTTCTCCCGTCTTTGCGTTTTGAGAGTGTGGGTGTTATCTGGGGTAGCGACCACCGATCCTGGGCTGAGTCTCACCTGCGCTGTCTGCTGGGACCTGGACGTGACCGTGTGGCCATGCAGGTAGCGAGCTTCCCGGCACCAGGCAGGGAGAGCAAGTCACTCGCCCTGAGTGGGGGGGGGGGGACTGGCCACCTGCTCCTGTGGGTGGCACAGACTCAGAGAGGTGGAGAGGGTACACAGCAAGGCCGATGCAGGCCTCTCCCCTCCTCCTAGGCGCACATGCTCAGGGCCCAGGAGGAAAGGAAATTACATGAAAAACGGCTCCATCCCCATTCTGCAGCCCAGAGGAGACCTGAACATGGTGCCCATCACTGTGACCCCCGAGAACCGCCTTTAAATTGGTGCTCCCCTCTTCTTCCACAGCTGAGAGACTCCACTGGTCCCTGAGCAGATGGGGTGACCACTGATATTCGGGGTTGAGCTCCGACTCCAGAGTTGGGGACCCTGGACAGGCCCAGCAACAGGGCTGCGCTGACCTGGCCTTTGCCTGCGCTTGCTTCGTCTTCTATGAGGTTGTGGCGTCTGCTGGGCCCTGGAGCCAGGGAGGCCCGTGGCCGGGAGTCGTGAGCCGTGGGAAGAGCTGCTCACTGCTGCAGACTCTGGCGAAGACGGGGCGGGTGACGGGGCACCAGGGCCAGTGCCCAGGGCTGGCCTGCCACGAGCCTGCTCCCTCCCGCCTGACCCCTGGAGTCAGAGGTCCACAGCCGTTCATCTTGAGCTGGAAATGTCACTCCTGGGTCAGGAGAACCAGGGGTCCTGGCTCTCATGTCACCTGGAGGCTGCCCAAGTTCCTGTGCTCCCCCCACCCCTGGGGGTCCATGTGACCACCTGAAGGAGGAGGGGTCGGAGCTGGTTCACGGTGGGCTGCTCAGTGTGGGGAGCTGCACTGCGGCCAGGTTGGGAGTCTGGTTTTGAAAGACCGTTGCTGGCACCGTTCTGGACCTGCCTGTCCTCCACAGGTTTGGGAGGAGAAGTCACAGGGTCTTGACTTAACATCTGGGCAGCCGTCTTCAACGTGAACGCCACCTTATGAGGTAAGGTTCGCTTTCCTGTTCTTCCCCTGACCCGCACTCCCGCCCCCATTAGTGACCTCCCCCATGTACCATGGTCCCAAGCCAATCCCAGAGGGACAATCCCTTGACTCTGGGAAGCCCCCCGGAGCCATCGACCTGAGCCAATCCCATGCTGTTCCCACCCACCTATCTCTGACCCCAGACCCCCAGCCTCTCCCACAGCGCCACAGCTACACCGCCAAACCCCTGAACCCCCGACATCTCAGGCCTCTCTCCATCTAGGGACAGATGGCCTTACTGGTCAGCGCTGACCGATAACCCTTGTGTGGACTCTGCCTGGTCCCTCCTTCATTTCCCGCTCACCCCTCTCTTGCTCTCTCACTTCCCTTTCAGAAGTGGCCTGAGGTGAAAATATGTGCGTGTCCCCTGGCCAGTGGTCAGTGCCTGGACAGGTGATTCCCCACGGGGGACACCTTCCTCCCATTCAGGCTGGACTTGGCAAAGCTAGAGCTCTTGGCCCCCAGGGGATGTGGGTTCTTTCCAGGAGGTAGGGTAAGGGTCCCAGTGGGCATTTCTGGTTGCTGGTGGGCACTTTGACTCTGCGTCCCTAGGGGTCAGCAGTCGGGCAGAGGGGTTGTCCTCTTAGCAGCTAAGTGACCCTGCGAGCAGAGGAGAGGTTGCTGTTTAGGTGACACCAGGCCTGGGCTCCACTGGGGGTCAGGTGCTGGGCCTCTTGGAACATGCTTGCCCAGGCCTGGGCTCCAGTGGGGGTCAGGTGCTGGGCCTCTTGGAACATGCTTGTCCAGTCCTGGGCTCCAGCGGGGGTCAGGTGCTGGGTCTCTTGGAACATGCTTGTCCAGTCCTGACTGTGCCTGGGGTCTAGCGAGGCTGGGCAGGGGCCCAGATCCTCCAGTTTCGGTTTCCCAGGGCTAAAGCAGAACTCCGTTCCCTCCGGAAGCCCGAGATCCCGTGGTCAGCCGGGCCTTGCTCCGCTGAGACGGCCGGGAGGACGTTCTCTGCCTCACCCAGCTTCGGGCTCCTCGTCTTTGGCTTATGGATGGTCACTGCAGCCTCTGGCAGAGTGCCTCATCCTGGGCCCAACCAGTCACTTCCCAAAGAGCCCCATTCTGGGGGAGGGCGGGAGCACCCCGCTAGTGGACTCGCGGGGCTGCGGTCCAGGTCTCGGGGTGGGACACGCGCAGCCCAGATCTCAGGGCTGCCCTGCAGCAGGGGGCGGGGGTGATATTCTGTACATGTCACTTTCCTTTGTGTCTTTGTCATGGAACACCACTCCTGGGGTCAGCCCATCACCTCTTTTACTGACTCAGAGATGAAACTGAAGGTGTGACCCCTGCCGGACAGGAAGTCTCTGCTGGGCTTCTGCGTCTCGGTGGACCCTCTGTAGGACAGGTCTCTTCCCCTCCCAGGGAAACGATTCCGTCCTTATTTATGTGGAGCTCATCTCTGTTTCCACACGGGCGGGAAGTGACATTGTACTGAGGTCAGAGGCTGCCTCTGTCCTGTGCGATCGTAGAGCCCAGCTCCACGGCTGGCCACTGACAGAGGCCAGACACTCCTTTCAGGCAGGTCCCAGTTCCAGAGGTCCCTGCCGAGCATCTGCTCTCCGCTTCTAGGATGGCCCCTTGGAGGGCACCTCCTCAAGTGGGGACGCCGTCTGTGCATGGCAGCTGGGGGACAGTGAGCCCTGGCCATTAAGTTTCAACACGTGCCACAGCCCTGACTTTCTTTAGAAAACCAAAAGTACCAGCTGGTGCTCTTTTGTCCACAGGTGATTCCAACTTTAACCGTCTTAATTAAAAGGGTAATTGGTTAGATGACTTGCTGAGGTTCTCAGGCATGGATTCAGGCATGGCTGGATCCAGGAACTCAAATGTTAAATCCGGTCAGGATGCTCCCTTCCCATTCTGTCGCCCTCTATCTGAGCTGGCGGCCTCTGCTGGGTTCACAAGATCTGACTGTTCCAGTAACTTCAGAAACGGCGAAGAAAGTGCTCGACACACAGAAGTACTTTTCAAACTCTGAGGATGGCTCTGGGACCTTAGGGGTCCGTGGAAAGAGAGAGAGCCACTGGGACTCTTTATTCTTATATAGGGGTCACACAAGGGGAGGTTCCATGGAAACAGGGAAGAGGGGTGGGATTACAGAGGAACAGGTGGGCGGAGCTCAACCCCATGGTGACACCTGCTCCTGGAGCCGCCTCCTCATCCCAGCAGGAGGGCCCAGTGTACTGCGGGGGCAGTAACTGTCCAGCAGCCCTTCACCAGGACTTGGAGGGTGACATAGCTTCTGTCCACAGCGGCTCTGGACACCGTTCCCCTCCAGGATCCCTTCCCTTTAAAGACTTTGTTTTTATGAAAACGGGGCTCTGGTTCCACGTGGCAGACGTGTTGGGCCCAGTCTGGGAGCCAGCTTTGTTCATGATAAACCGTTCTGCAGGACGAGAGCCTGGCCCTGGGAGCGCCACCCCGTGTCCCTGAGCTGGACGGGGCTGGGTTTGGCGTCTCCCTGCCTGGGCAGCTGAGTGCTGAGGCCTGGGTCATGGGTCCCCCAGCAGAAGCTGGAGACACTCCACAGTCGGAGGACAGAATGGGGTCAGCGTGGTGCCCAAGGACGTGAACGTGCTGTGTATCAGGAAAGGGGACAGGGACGCCAGCAGGCCCTGCACCGGTGTCCACCGGTGTCCTGCAGCCCCGGGTGGTTGTGGCCTCAGGAAGGCAGGTGAACGGGGAGTCACGTGCTGGAAGACGTCTCAGCCTCCTTGGGAAGCCTCTTCAGGAAGCCTCGGACTCGGATCAGATGGCTAACCAGGATCGTCCTCATCAGGGCAGGCGCTCAGAGGCTTCCGCTTGGCGTCACGGCGCACTGTGGCCCAGTCACTGCTGGATCTCCTGCTGGGCGTTCCTCACAGGACCCGAAGCACTTAGTCCCTCCTGGTGGATGCCAATCAGTCCGCCCAGCGCTTCTCTGTCTGTGAGCTTAAAGCTGCCCAGGGCTGCCTTCACGGCACCCTCCCAGGGCAAGCCCGGCCTCTGGCTCCCTCTCCTCATGGACGAGGTGGGGGACTGCGGGCTTGGTAGACAGCATGCTCCCCTCCTGGCCTCTCCTCCCTCTTCCTCCTCCCCCTTCTCCTCCTCCTCTCCCCTCCTCCTCCTCTCCCCTCCTCCTCCTCCCTCTCCTTCTCCTCCCTCTCCCTCCTCCCTCTCCCTCCTCCTCCTCTTCCTCCTCCTTCTCCTCCTCCTCCTCCCTCCTCCTCTTTCCTCCCCCTCCTCCCTCCTCCTCCTCTTTCCTCCCCCTCTTCCCTCCTCCTCCTCCTACTCCCTCTTCTCCTCCCTCTCCCTCCTCCTCCCCCTCCCCCTCCTCCTCCTCCTCCTCCTCCTCCTTCTCCCCCTCTTCCTCCTCTTTCCTCCCCCTCCTCCCTCTCCTCCTCCTCCTCCTCTTTCCTCCCCCTCCTCCCTCTCCTCCTCCTCCCCCTCCTCCTCCCCTCCTGCTCCTCCTCCTCCCCCTCCTCTTCCTTCCCCTCTTCCTCCTCCCCTTCCCCTCCTGGTCTTCCTCCCCTCCCTCCTCCTCCTCCCCCTCCTCTCTCCAGGACCAGCTCAGGCCAGGTCCTCCCCTGTGTGTGAATCCCCTCAGATGTGCTCAGGCCCTGCCTGGCCCTCTCCAGGGACTGCCCTGGGCCCTCAGTGGGCTTCCTCCTCTTCCCTTGCTGATGTGGGCGGGAGGGGGACCAGCCCCGTCCCAGTCCTGACAGTGCACTGTGAACGCAGGAGCTGGCTTCGTGTTGCGCGGCCCCTTCTTCCTGTCTGTGTCCTGCCTGTGTGCCAGCAGGTCTGGGTCCCTGTGTGTGGCGTCCCGTCAGCTCCAGGGGCCACTGGCTTTGTTCCAGCTGCCGCTCGATGGCTGCTGGTGGAGAGGGCCCTCTCTGTCTTCAGAGGCTAGCCTCTGCCCTGTTCAGCCCTGGAGGACGAGAGCGTGGGGGAGAAGATGCCAATTTGTCTTTTTAATCCATGTGAATGCGATTTGATCAGTATCAGAATATTTTATTTCCATCGACATCTCACTAATTAAACATCCTAAATGCAGGAGGCAAAGGAAGGCCTTGGGCATAGAATCGTGACACCTTAACGTCTTCCTCCAGTGCTTTGTTCTGTTTGAACTTTTCACTTGTGATTGCTCTGCAGGTTAGATAAGAAGGTGTGATCTTCTCCTTTAGGCTCAGGGATATTAATTAGTCTGAATTCAGTTTATTCAGTGACTAAGACCCCCCACTTATATTTTCAGTATTTTGGCCTCAAAGATTCGCCTAACGTGAACACTGGTTCAAACCCGCTGCCTTAAAAGTAGGAGAGAGACCCATGGAATGTCAGCCCCTCTTTGCCCTGGCTCGCTCGTTCCTGCAGTGTCTGTCTCCAGGGGAAGCTGAGCCAGGGAGGAGGGAGGCAGCCGCTGGAACACTGCAGCTCCTTTGGGCTTGGAACATGGAAAGCGGAGGGATGCCTGGGGTTGCCCTGAGGGATTTTTGTTTTAGAGACTGTTGGCTGAATGCACTCTTTAAAACTTGAGGAGCAATTCATGAAACATGAATTAACCACCCTAAGTATGCACTTCTCTGGCATTTAGGACACTCAGTGTTGTACATATACCACCTCTGAAGTTTCAAAAAATTCACATCATCCAAAAAAACAAAAACAAAAACAAAAACACCCTGAGGTTTTCTATCAAGCCCTGAGCCCCCCATTTTGCCAGCCTTTGGCAAATACTGATCTGCTTCCTGTCTCTATGACTTACCTAGTGTGGGTATTTCATAGAAATGAAGTCATGTGATATATGGTCTTTCATTGTAGCATGTGCCAGAAGTCCACTCCTGTTCAGGGCTGCATAGCATTCCATGATGTGGACATAGCATGATATGTTCAACCATTCATGTGTGGATGGACGTGTGGGTTGTCTCCTTTCGGCTGGTATGCAGAGTGCTGCTATGATCATGAATGGGAACACAGTTGTCTTCAATTCTCTGTGGAATATACTTAGGGGTGGAGTTGCTCCTGAGAACCTGCCGAGCCATTCCAACAGTCTCTCCACTCACAGTCTGCACCGGCATGTGCAACACTGGCCAACACTGCTGCCTTCTGATTTTTAAATCATTACGGCCATCCTAGTGGGTATGAAATGGTACTTTGGTTGATTTTGATTTACCTCCCAATGACTCACGAAGCCAAGTTCCTCTCACGTGTTCTGTGCATCTTCTGATTAGAAACAACTTCCAACAGAGGCGTGTTGCCAGGTGAGCATTTTGCAAACATTCCCAGGGTTCAAGATATTCGGCAAAACCCCCTAACGTGCTTTCCTCCTGCAGCCCGTAAGCAGGCGCAGGGTGGGTGGGGTGGGCTGCAGGGACAGGAGGGCCGAGTCCTGAGTCTCCAGGGCAGCCCTGTCCCCTCCGACCAGGCCGCTTGAGCCCCGTGCTGCAGCGGGCGGGAACCTTCGCTCTCCTGGGGCTCAGGCATCCTTTCCCAGCTCTGACTGTCTTCCACCCTTCCCCAGGCGTGAGCCCAGGTAGAACTGGCCGGCGGTGCAGAGATGGAGCAGGGTCCCTGGGCACCAGTGACCGGTTTCCACGAAGAGGACTTGTGGGAGCAGCTGCAGCCTCAGACCGTCCCTTTTCATCTCCTCGCCGACACTTCAGTGCCCGTTTGAACTTCCCGAGTGTCCGGCCGACGACTTTGACCCCCCACCCCCCTGTCGCGGGGCAGGAGGGGCGTGCTGTGTGCCTCAGGACGGGGTCACAGAGGTCAGCCGGTGCCTTCTGTGGTTGTTCAGACCGTGGCCGGCCCTCCTTGGAGACCTCTTTTGCAGAGTGAGGTCCAGTGGGTGGCCCTGTAGGTCCTGTGGTGTGGCCTTGCTGTCCCCTCCTCTCCTCAAAAGCTGTGAGTCCTGGTCACGCCGCCCACTTTCACGTGGCGCCTCGGGAGCTCCTCTGCCGACTGCCCAGCGGTGCGCTCTGGGCGAGGACCACCCTTGATCCCTGGGGCACCTGGCTCCTTCTCACCTGGTCTCAGCCCACGCCACCCAGAGAGGCCCTGCAGGCCTGTTGGAGGCCGTGATCAAGTCAAGATGGCGCCTGGCAGTTTGCCAGGAGGAGTGGTTTGTGAGGCAGCGCCACCAAGCCATTAGGATGGTGGGGACTCCTTATTGGCTGGTTGCTGTATCTGTAGGGGAGCAATGCTATGACTGGATGATGCTGATTGAGTCAAGCTGTGTGTAATCAGTTAGGTATATATACCTCTGCTGTTCCGCAATAAAGCAGTTCCCGCTTCAACCTTCACAAGTTGCTTGTCACCTCCCGGTTATTTTGCCCAGCCGGACTGCGGCAAGTGGTGGCCCATACGGGGAGCTCCGGGATGCTCGGGGGTAAGTGACAAGGTAAGCTGCCTGTCCCTAGAAATAGATAGAACAGGAGAAAAGCTGCTCGCCCCTGAGGAAAAGATAGGGCGAGAGGATGGATGGACATGTCAAGAAAATAGAAAAATTGATACAATGTGTTTTTGTTTTGTTTTGTTTCGTTTTTGTTTTGTGTTATGCTAGTGTTTTGTGTTGTCTTTGTTATGGAAATATGGGATCAGAAGTCAGTAAAAATCAAACCGAAAGGGTGTTAAGTAATTTGCTAAAGGAAGGAGGCACCCAGTAAAACCAAGAACAGTCAGGGCATACGTTGATACGATACAAAAATGTAGCCCGTGGTTCTTTAAGGAGGAGTTGTTGATACCACAATGGAACCATCGTGGTGAAGATTTAAAGAAGATAGAAAAGAAAAGCCCAGGGACTCTGCCAGTTGGCACATTACCATTGTGGACATTGATACGTTCTTGTTTGCTTAGTCCAAAGCCTTCAGTTCAGACTATGGTAGAGGAAGGAGAAGACATCTTAGATCAAGTAAAAGAGGAAGTCTCTCGAGCTAGTCAGACAGGAGAAGAAAGTTTAGAGGAGGAAGGGCCATCAGGGGAGGAGTTACAACGGGAGGATGCTACTAACACCTTTCTATCACCAGAGGCCATAAGTGTCCAACCAACAGCTCCACCCATGGAGACGACATATGCTGGGTGGCCCCCAACCCCCATAGTTGATAGATGGGATCCTGAGACAGGACCTCGAGGCTTAGCATGCCCTGTATTTGAGGATGAGGGAGGGCAGCAATATCACCAGGCTTTGGATTTTAAAACTGTAAAGCAGTTTAAGGAAGCTGTAGCAGCCTATGGTCCTCAAGCCTCTTCTACCATAAGCATGATTGAATCCATTACAAATTTAAACTCGACACCAGCAGTTTGGGCTAGCCTGTGCAAGGCTGTGCCAAATGGAGGACAATATCTATTATGGAAAGTTACTAATCAGGAATTGTGTGTGGAGACTGCCAAGTGAAATGCAGCAGCCGGGTATCCACAAAAAAATCGAGATATGTTACTAGGAGAGGGACCTTATGAGGGTCAGCAGCAACAAGCTGGATATGATCCTGCCATATACTTACAAATTGCTTCAGCTGCCATTAAGGCATGGAAGACTTTACAAGGACAAGGAGATTTACAAGGTCAATTATCTAAGGTAATACAAGGAGCTAATGAACCTTATGCCGAGTTTGTGGATAGGCTTATACAAACAGCAAGCAGAGTCTTTGGGGATACAGAGCAAGCAATGCCATTAATAAAACAACTAGCTTATGAACAAGCCAATAGATGGTGTAGGGAGGCCATTAGACCTTGGAAATATAAAGACTTAAATGCATACATTAAATTGTGTAGAGATATTTATGAACAAGTGGTACAGGGGCAAGTCTTGCCAGCTGCAGTAACCCAAGGAGTATAACAGGCTTTAGGTGCCAGGCCAAAAACATGTTATAATTGTGGTCAAGCAGGACATTTTAGAAGGAATTGCCCCATAGGAGGAGGGTTTAAAACAAACTACAAAGCTGGGGATGATCAAAAAGGAAATATACCAGGTGTTTGCCCATGATGTCGTAGAGGAAAACATTGGGCTAGTGAATGCCGTTCTCAGACTACTGTAGAGGGTACTCCATTGCCAAAAAACGGACGAGGGGGCCTGATGCCCTGGGGCCCACAACTAAAAATATACGGGGCATTGAAGGAACCAGCAACACCATCAGGGTAGCGCCCAGGACACATTATCCGTTAACTCCCTTATCAGACAAACCAGAGGGAGTGCAGGGTTGGACATCTGTGCCTCTGCCGGAGCAGTACTAACTCCAGAGATGGGAGTTCAAATCATTCCCACAGGGGTAAGAGGGCCTCTTCCCCAAGGAACAGTAGGCTTATTGTTAGGATGCAGTTCTTCTACACTAAAAGGACTTATGATAAGTTCCGGGGTAATTGATCCCGATTATGAAGGTGAGATAAAAATTATAGCCAGTTCTCCAGGAGGTATTATCAGTAATTTCACCAGGAGATAGAATAGCACAGTTGCTAATAATATCCAGCCTACATGATAAATTTTCCAGCCATACTATAGAAAGAGGTTCCAGGGGATTAGGCTCCACAGGTGTAGATTGGGCTACGCTTTCTTTAAATTTAGATTCTCGCCCTATGTTAAACTTAACTATTCAAGGAAAAAATTTCAATGGACTGCTAGACACAGGTGCAGAACTTAGCATCATATCTCGTCCAGAATGGCCGAAACATTGGCCATTACAACAAGCCACTCAAATGCTTCGAGGCCTAGGAGTGGCGACTAATCCCCATAGAAGTGCAATGGTATTAGGTTGGAAGGATCCTGAAGGATGTGAAGGAACTATACAGCCATATGTATTGGACCATCTTCGTATAAATTTATGGGGACGAGGTCAATTAGGACTAATATTAACAAATAACATTCCACATATCAATCAAAATGTGCCCACTATTATGGCTGGACAAGGTTTTAGGAAAGGAAAAGGATTAGGAGAACAAGGACAAGGTATAGCAGCACCAATACAAATAGATCAAGGAATAGAGAGACATGGATTGGGTTTTCAGGAGGGGTCACTGAGACAATAAAAATTACTTGGAAATCAGAAAGACCAGTATGGGTTCCTCAGTGGCCCCTGACTAAAGAAAAGATACAAGCAGCCCATGACCTGGTCAAACAACAATTAGCGGAGGGACATATACAACTTTCTGTATCTCCCTATAATACTCCCATTTTTGTTATTAAAAAGAAATCTGGCAAATGGAGACTATTACAAGATTTAAGAGCCATTAATAACAAAATGGTTATCATGGGACCTGCTCAATCGAGGATTCCTCAATTGTCTGCTTTGCCAAAAACATGGTATGTTTTAGCTATAGATATTAAAGATTGTTTTTTCTCCATTCCAATTCATCCTGAGGATAGTCCACATTTTGCATTTACTGTCCCTGAGCTGAATCATGAAGGTCCTGATCAGAGATATGAATGGAAAGTACTCTCTCAAGGGATGGCTAACAGCCCAACTATGTGTCAAATTTATGTTAATAAAGCAATCCAGCCACTTAGAAATCAAAATCCTGAACTACAAATATTCCACTATATGGATGATGTATTGTTAGCACACAAAGATAAAACACATTGCTAGAATATTATGCCACACTTACAAACTTATTAAAAATTATAATCTAGAGATAGCAATAAAGTACAATTATATTTTTCAATTAATTATTTAGGAGTTCTATTATCCTCAACTATGGTCCGCCCACCAAAAATTCAAATATGAGTAGATCAACTTAAAACACTTAATGACTTTCAAAAATTGTTAGGAGACATAAATTGGATAAGGCCTTATCTAGGTATACCAACAGGAGAGTTGGGAACTTTATTTGATATCTTAAAAGGTCCATTGGATCCAAATTCACCCTGCATGTTAACGCCTGAAGCAAGAAAGACATTAAAATTCATTGAAACATATATGGAAAATATGCATTTGGATAGAATTGATATAAGTTTGCCTCTGTTATTTATTGTACTACCAACAAAAAATATTCCTACAGGAGTATTTTGGCAAGAAGTTCCGTTATTATGGATACATTTATCTTATTCACCTAACATTATTCTTACTAGGTATCCTGAGGCTATGGGACAATTAATACTCAAAGGAATAAAAGCAGCAAAGGGAGTGTTGTAATTTCTCCTAATAAAATTATTACTCCATATATTATGGATCAAATTGATGAGTTAGCTAATGAGTTAAATACTTGGGCAATAATCATGTGCAAATCTATTTGTTCATTTGATAACCACTTACCATCTAATCCTTTGTTGTCTTTTTGGTCCTCACATCCTGTAATTTTTCCAAATATGACAAGAAAAACCCCTATCATGAATGCTCCAATAATATTTACTGATGGGTCAAATAATGGTACAGCAGCAATAGTTACCCCTGATCAAGCTTTTACATTTTTAGTACCCAAACAATCAGCTCAAAAGGTAGAGCTTAATGCAATATTACAAGCTTTTGTGATATTTAAAGATTCTGTATTTAATTTATTTTCTGACAGTTAATATATAGTTAATGCTATAATATCCCTTGAAGATGCTGGTAGGATTTTCCCTTCCTCTACTGTTTTCTATTTGTTTTCCACTATCCAAAGTCTAATTTGGTACATAAAAGATCCATTTTTCATAGGACATATCAGGGCACATACAGGATTGCCTGGACCCCTTAGTTCAGGCAATAATTTAGCAGATAAAACTACACATGACATACATTTTTTTTCAATACTAGAAGAAGCTACAAATTTTCACAAATCCTTCCATGTCAATACTAGTACTTTACAAAAGTGTTTTAAAATAACTAAAGAACAAGCTAGACATATAGTAAAACAATGTTAAAATTGTGTGACATTTTTACCACAAGTTAATCTTGTAATCAATCTTAGAGGACTGATACCTAATCATATATGGCAAATGGATGTCACACATTTGCCAGAATTTGGAAAAATTAAAATATTTCCATGTTACAGTTGATACTTCTTCCGGATATTTGATGGTCTCCCTTCATGCCGGAGAAAAAACTAAAAGCATTATATCTCATTGTTTACAAAACTTTGCCACTGTGGGCATTCTAAAACAGTTAAAAACAGATAATGTCTACTTCTTTTAAGCAATTTTGCTCATCATTTGGCATTACTCATATAACAGGAATTCCGTATAATCCACAGGGACAAGGTATAGTTGAAGAGCTCATCAAACTATTAAAATGTACTTACTAAAACAAAAAGGGGGAATTGGGAAGGGGTATATATCCCCCAAAGATAAACTTAACATAACCCTTTTTACTTTAAATTTTTTAAATTTGGATTTATCAGGGCTCAGTGCTGCGGAAAGTCACATTTGTCCAAAAAATGTACATAAGCCCAAGGTACTTTGGAAGGATATTATGACTGGACAATGGAAAGGTCCTGACCCAATGATTGTCTGAAGTCAGAGGTCTGTTTGTGTGTTTCCACAGGGAAAACAGTAGCCGATTTGGATTCCAGAGAGACTAACTAAAGCGATTTCTACACACCAAAAAGAAGATGATTTGGCTCAAATCCATAACAGCTGATATCCAGAACTCCAGTTTAGCTATCCTTACATCTGCGACAATGGTTCTCCCACACCTGGAGGCTAATGAATAATGAGCACCATTGAGGTCTATTTCAAATGTAAAAAACCTTGAGGCTTACTTGTGGGAATACCTTCAAACCCATATGCAAGTTATTAGGGAATCAAACTGTAGGAAAGTTCTGGCCCATAAATAATACCTATGCTGGATTTGGTATTACGGGAGTTACTCCTAGGTTTAGTAGCAAGAATAGCTTGTATGGATATTTCACCTGTAGTATTTATAAAAGGAGGATCGATGTTTAATGGGTCTTACAATTATAATACCAGTACTATGTTTGAGACCAAACGTAGTACTGGTATTATAATTTATTTATTTACAAATAAATAAGACTAAATATATAGATTTTAAACCTACTCCTGTTTGTTTACATTCACCTTTCCTTTTTATTATATCTAATAATTCTGTTCAGGATATTGTATTAAATTGTTCAGAAAATTGTTTTCTTAGTGCCTGCTGGAATGCTACACAATTTTCTTTAGCTATCATTGCCAGAATTCCTACCTTCATCCCAGTGCCAGTGAAGACAAAAATAGAAGAATTTCCAGTATTACTGAAAACCAAACGAGACTTTGGAATTACAGCTACCATCATCCCATCTGTTGCTGTTTCTGCTGCTGCTGCAGCTTCTGTGATAGCTATCACACAAACTGTACAAACTGCTGCATCAATAAATAATGTAACTCAACAAGTAGCACAAGCTTTACAAACACAAAACATTATTGATGATCATCTTAGAAATGAAATTCTGATGCTCAACCAAAGAGCCAATTTACTTCAAGAAGAAATAGACATATTAATGGATTCCTCTGCTTTAAGCTGCTTACAGAACTTACCTGGACTGTTTATCACTT
Organism: Ictidomys tridecemlineatus; assembly: GCF_052094955.1. Classification (NCBI taxonomy): domain Eukaryota; kingdom Metazoa; phylum Chordata; class Mammalia; order Rodentia; family Sciuridae; genus Ictidomys; species Ictidomys tridecemlineatus. The sequence goes on from NC_135478.1 coordinate 227,507,296, forward strand.
CTATGCATTATGAACTAATCTATTGATACAACAAATTGTAACTCTTAATAGTACCAGGGTATCTTTGCTGACAGTGTCATTGGTGGTATAATTTTTCCAAGGAGCCATCAATGGCTTGGTATCATGGCATTTTGTATCCTCCTCCTTCTGCTTGTGGCAGGTTGTTTATGTTGTTTGTGTAAATTACACAGCAACAAAAAGAAACCACTATGGTCATTAAACAGGCCATGATGTCTCTAGAAACAGGGCAAGATCCGCAAGTATGGCTAAATATATTGGGCTGGTAGTCAAATACAGGTAAGATCCAATTACAATGGTACCAACCTAAGCCAGGAGGCTGATGATTTGAGGTCAGACCATCCAATGACGGGTAAGGACCATATGTAGTATTGGACAACCTAAAACAGGCACAGTCCCTAAACCACATACTTGTTGTTTAATAAAACAAAAAGGGGGAGATATTGGAGGCCGTGATCAAGTCAAGATGGCGCCTGGCAGTTTGTCAGGAGGAGTGGTTTGTGAGGCAGCGCCACCGAGCCATCAAGATGGTGGGGACTCCTTATTGGCTGATTGCTGTATCTGTAGGGGAGCAATGCTATGATTGGATGATGCTGATTGAGTCAAGCTGTGTGTAATCAGTTAGGTATATATACCTCTGCTGTCCCGCAATAAAGCAGTTCCCACTTCAACCTTCACAAGTTGCTTGTCACCTCCTGGTTATTTTGCCCAGCCGGACTGCGGCACAGGCCAGTGGCCAGTCAGGTGGTCAGTCCCATGCTCCTTCCCGGCACTCACTGCCCTCTGGAGCCTCAGGGCTCCTGATGGTCAGCCTGTCTCCTGGTGAAGCCCGAGCTCCTGCACTTTGCAGCCATGTCCTTCGGGGAGCTTGTCCATCGGAGGCCGTGGGGGAGGGTGTGCGCCAAGAATGCACGGATCCCGCCACCCGGGCTCAGTGCCCTCCTCACTCTGGGCTCTGTAAGCACTAGAGCAGGCAGGGTGCTGCCCCGTAGGAGAGCCTCACCCACCTGTCAGTCCCCACGCCTGGCCTCCCTGACACCTGGAGATGTCACCTGGTCTCACCCCTTCCTCCTGGTCCCCCAGTGCTGGGCAGGCTGGACCCCTGCGGAGACCGGGGACCCTGGTGGGGACCTGGGCTGGAGGCTGTGCTATCCAGGACACTGCTGTGTTCATCTTTCTCTCCGATCCCCCTGTGGCAGCCTAGGGTCTCAGCCACTGGCCTCATGCAGGCCCCCTGCCCTGTGGCCAGCGTGCCCAGGGGGTGTGAGCAGCACAGCCACCACCGTCATTCATGGCTTAACACTTGACGCTTCCTCTTGGCAATCGTTTTCATCGTGGTTGGGAACTGGACTCGGGCAGGCTCGGCTTGTGCAGGCCACAGCTGCTGCTGGCTTCCAGAACTCTGCGGGGGCCCAACGAGGATTTCTTTCCATGGGACTATAGCAATTCACTCTCTTAACTAAGGGGGTCATATTTATTTATCCACACTCTTGTAAACACTATTGTCTTAAACATTTTTTTGCATAAAGGGATTGCCATTGAAAATGTATTAAGTTCTACATGCTTCTTAGAGCATGGCACATGCAGGTATCAGTAGCATACAGGTGGCAATTAAAGCCACAGGACTTGGCAGAATGACATCACCCAGGGCTGGAGTGTGGTTAAGGCTCTCTCCTGGACTGCAGTGGACCAGTCCTCGATCCTGCTCTGGGCTTTATTTTCTCTCGCTGTATAGTATTTTTCCCTATGCCAAAACTCATTGCTTTATTTACTATAACTTTATCCCAAGTCTTGATTTCTGTGAGGTTTGGCCACCTGTGATGTTTGTAGGCTGATAGGAAAAATCCAATCAGAGGAGAGAATGAGGATGAGATCCACTGGCTTTGCCCTGGATGGGGAAGGTGTTTGTGCCCTGTGACAGATGAGAAGGAAAATGCAGGTTAGAGGTTTCTATTATGTCCCGTTTATCTATTTGGATAGAAATTACACTGAATTTATTAAAAAGAAATTGATGTAACTGCTTCTCTGTGAATAACGTATGCCTCTGATCTTTCCCCTTGTCTTATCACAATGGCTAGCACTGCCAATTTCTTTTACCAGATATTACTGGGCATATGTGGTGGGGATATGCTCAGTAGCTATACTGTCTGTGGATTTAAGGTTAAGGGAATTCCTTCTATTTTTGCTGAGAATTTTTGTTTTTAAAATCATGAGTTAATGCATGTTACTCTGCATTGAAAGAAAGTCCTTCCCATTTGACAAATGGTCTCATGCACTAGAAAGCACAAATAAAAATTGATTCAGTAACTCTAAAAATGGAGTAGGGAAATGTTTCTTCCTATACATTTAATTTTTAAAAAATCGTTAAGTCATTCATAAATTTATGTTTTTGATTAAAGGAAAATTACAACTGTAGAGATATAGGAATATATATATATAACAAAGAGTAAAATGCCCTTCAAATATGACCCATACCTACATATTTCACTAATAACAGCTGTTCAATGTTCATCCCTTTAGACCTTTTCAAAAATATCATTTAGCTGGGGATATGGCTCAAGCGGTAGAGCACTCACCTGGCATGCGCGAGTCACTGGGTTCGATCCTCAGCACCACATAAAAATAAAATAAATATATTGTGTCCACCTAAAAGTAAAAAATAAATATATTTAAAAAGTCTAAAAATATCATTTATTTGAACATTTCCTTCCCGATTGATTTTCAGGTTTTTTTCCCCAAATTCTCCAGCAATTTTACTACTAGGTATATATACAAAGGAAATAAAATCAATGTCTACTGGCTTTTGGATGGAGATGTACATATATTAACATGTGAAGAAAAGTATTCATTGATTCCTATTGTATGAAAAGTATTAACCAAGAATGAAAGTTGGCTTTGCTTTTTATTGATCTTTTCTGTATTAAAAATCATGTTGTGATATATTTCATCTTAAATCTTAGACTAAGATGAGTTACACTTAGAAATTCTTATTGTAGAGCCAGCCTGCATTACTGTAATATATCCTATGTGGTCATGATTCATCAATTTTAGAAATGTTAATGACTTTTGGCCAGTTTAAAATTTAAGATTGTTACACTGATGTTCATTATGTAAGATTGGTCTGAAGAATTTCATTGTAACTCAATCTTTATTAGAACTAGATATCAAAGGTGCATGCAATTCTTGAGGAATTTGTGCATTTTATTACTTTTTCTTTATAAAACAATTTAGTAAGCATTAGGATAATGTGGTTTTGTGAACTTCTTGTGATGTGTTGTGGGGCTGGTGTTTTGAGTATGTAGCTTTAAAACAATTTTTTTCTATTTTCTTAGGAAATTGGTATTGATTTTCTCTTGTACTAGAGTCAGTTTGGGCATTAAAGTGGCTAATATAATTTCTTTTGACTGATGGTGAATATAATGGGAAATTGATGCCCCTTTGATGAGGCACCATGAGGCATCTTTTCTGCCAGGGGAAAGCAGAGAAGTTGACCACTGGCTTCTGGTTTGCAGCTGGGCATTTGGGGAGACAGACCAATGCCCAGCCACGGGGCTTCCATATGAACTGCGGGTGTCTGAGGTGAGCGTGCACAGCAGACTGTCGCTGGGTGGCATGGTGTGAGAGAGGGGCACTCGGCATGGACTCAGCCACACTGACCGCTAAGGCTGTGAACCTCCCGACTGTAGAGGGCCAGGGGGCAGCGAGTTTCAGTGAGTTCACAAGGCTATGTATCTGCCACCACGATTAAGTTCACGGTCATGTCAGCACCCCTAAAGCTCTGCCCAGTTGGTAGTCAAGTCCCTGTTCTCACCATCTTCTGGCCGCCGCCCATCTGGCTTCCAAGTTGCCTGGGCGCTAGTTCTGTACAGTTCATGCAGCTGGAAGCAGATCGCACGTGGCTTTTTGTGCCTGGCTTTCTTCTCTAGCGATGGTAAAGGTTCCTTTGGTTTGAGCTGCATTAGTCATCAGTGTTTTAAAAGGTCAGGGTCCTTCTAGTGTGGACAATGTTCCACACGCTCTCGAGAAGAACACGCGTTCTGTCCCTGGGGGGTGTCCGAGGTGTTTGTTGGCACAAGTTGGCTGATGGTGTTTTCAAGTCTCTCTTTCTCTTGCAGATCCTGGGTTTTCTCTCTATTACCATTTCATTCCATTGGGGGATAGAAGTCTCCATTGCTATTATTGAAATGTCTATTTCTCCTTCAGTTCTGTCAACTTTGGCTTCATGCACATTGGAGATTGGCTTTTAGGTGCCTATGTATCTTTCATTTTTATATATCTGGTTGAGTTGACTGTAATTATTGTATCATTATTTGTCTCTAGTGACAGTTTTTATGTCTTTTTTTCTTTGCGTCTTTTTTTTCCTGACATTATTATACCCGTTTCCGTTCTCTTTTGCTTACTGTACACATAGTATATATCTCTCCGTCTTCAACTTATCTTTGTGTTTTTGTGAATATTTGTGTTTTCAGTGGTATGATATTTTGTTCATAATTCTGTCAATCTAATCTGTCTCTTGAGATTCTAATCCACTTACATTTAGTGAAATTGCTGATGAAGTAGGATTTGTGTTTGTCATTTCAATCTGTTTTCTGAATGTCCCCTGTCTCTGTGGTGCTCACGTCTTCCATTATTGCCTTCTTTTGTGTTAAATATTGGTAGTGTAGGATTTTAGCTGTCACCATTTCTTTGTCATTTTTTGGAGGAACTTTCTTAGTGATGGGGATTACCATTCATCTTTTAACTTAGAACAATCTACAGTTCAGATCAATTCAACTCAATAGTACATGAAATTTCTCCCTATAGAGTTCCTTCCCTTTTTATGTTGTTAAATTATATTTTGTATATTGTATGCCTCGCAGACTATATTTATAATTTATAACTGTTGCATTATACAGCTATAAAAAGGGAACTGCAAGAAGAAAACACCTTAGTGCACCTTTCACACTCACATGGTCGTCTTCACTGTGTACGTCACTCCTTCACAGGACACAGGTGACCTGTGGGTCCTTTTGTGTCTCAAGGACCTTCCTTGAGTGTTTCTCATAGGGCAGGTCTAATGGCAATAAACTTTCCTGGTTTTTGTTTTTCTGGGACTGTCTTAATTTCTCCTCCATTTTAAGAGCATCTTTATTGAGCTATAATTCACTATAGTGTGATTCACCCATTTTAATGTCTATAATTGAATGCTTTTTAGGGTATTCATGGGAGTGCAATCATCTCCATGTTCATTTATCACCTCAAAAAGGAGACCATGCCCGTTAGCTCCCAGGCCCCTAGATGCCCGTAAAGTCTGGAAACGCTGGTCCGTGTCCTGCTGGATGATTGGGCTCAGACTAGAGGGGCTTGTGTAAAATCCCAGGCATCTTTTCTACGTTCCCTGAATCTCTGCTAAGAGACGTGCATGATAGTTACTCCTGTGAGCAAGACCACGTCTGTGCTAGGTGGCTTCTCCCTCATCCTCTTCCAGGTGCGTGGCCAGAAGGTGTTAGGCCACAAGACGACGTGGCTGAGGGATACTGTGGTGTGTCCCGTGGGAGGCTGAGGCATCTTGGGTGGGACAGGTCTCCTGGGCTGGTCTGTCCTGTGGATTCAACTTGTTTGCTATCTCTGATCCCTTTCTGAAATATCAAGGTTACCCCAAAAGTTTGGCCTCCATACTACTCTACTGTTTCCAGATGTCCCTGAGGTTGGTGGCATCCTCCCCGACCTCCCTTGTGACACCCAGAAGACACCTGTGGCTCCACAGGGGCTGCTGTTTCTCAGGATCAGCACTTGCAGCTTCGTGGGTGGGTGTGACTTCCTCTCCACATGTCCTTCCTTTCCCTATTCACTGGGTTTGCCTTGGGATTGTAGGGACCTGGCAGTGCCTTGCCGTCCCACAGACAAGTGTTGGATCTTGGACTTCAAATCTTGAGACACCCACCTTTCTGTGGTTCATTGGTGGTCCCCTCCCCAAATGCCTATGCCGTATGTTTGCCTTTAATTGAGATGACCACGAAGGAGTCGGAAGTCCCGAGCTAGAGATGTGTCATTTGGGGCAGTGACATCAACCCAACAAGACCTTTTGTCCGGTGTGATTTCTAAACATTGAAGTCTGAAATGTTTCACTTGGATTAAAATCAGCCACTGCAACAGTGTTTCATGTCTCCAGACTTTGCCCTCGGTCCGGTCTGTGAGGTCGCAGCCTCCTCACATCACTGGACATCTGTGTGACACACCTGTGAGCTCACACGCTCACACACTCACTCCTGGGCTGATCTGGCAGCTTGTGGCTGTCACCGCCCTGGGCAGAAAGACTCTTGAGGAACTTGCAGAAGGTCACACATTACCATTACCGCCGGAGTTCAACCCCAGCCCCACCTTGTCCTCTGGCAGCTACATGGTGCTGGAGAATTGGCGAGCACACGGCTGGGCCCGCTGCAGGAGTACACTAGGGATATCATGCAACTTACCAGCTAACAACTGTCCGGCCGCTGCCCGGGGGCAACTCTGCAAAGCCACCCTTCAGGGCCACACGTCTCTCAACGGGAGTGAAGGATCCGTGGGTGTGGGTTCCGACTTCTAAGCCTTTGTTAACCTGGTGCTTCTTGTCTGGGATGCGCTTGCTGCTTTCTCACTCAGAACCTTCCTCTTGGGTTTCCAGGTCTGGTGTGGATTCTGCCTTCTCCATGGAGCCCTGAGTGCTTGGGACTCTCTGCTGAGCTGCTCTCAGGCAGCCGGAGGCAGAGTGGCCCTCGGTCCTTGAGGGCGTCAGTAAAGGCCGATTCAGGAGACGCTCAGGTGTGGATTGGAAGGACTCCAGAAAGAACTTTCCTTCTCCATGCCAGGGTTCAAGCTCGCTTGTCGTCTTTTTAAAACCGTCTCCTGGGATGTATGTCTGTGTGATGTTTGCTTGTTGACCGTCCGGGGCGGAGCTGGCCTAGAGACTGTGAGAAGCCGCTGGCAGCCTCTGAAGCAGGAGAGCACTTTTGTAGTTCGCTGTTGCAGACGTATTTGCCTGCCCCCTTTATCTACGGTCTTCATTTTAATTTGTTTTTAATTGCCTATTTAACACACCTAGCAATTAAGGTGAAATGGCTCTTTGACAAATGTGAGCATTTTTAAATTAGTGCTAATTGCTTTTGTTAATTAAAAGCAATGCTTTATATTGTGTTATTGGAATTCTCTTATATAAAGCTGGATTAATGACTTCCAATCCATCCTGCCACAGAGACTTCCCTCTCTAGTGGGGGCTTTAGGGCACGCTTCTCCTACAGGGTGACAACGCTGGCTAGAGCCCAGCTAAGCCAGGAGGAGGGGGGTGGGCAGCTCAGGAGGCCAACTCCCTGCCCGCTCAGCCCCTCCCGCTGAGTTCTGCAAGAGGGCCTGCTGGGGTTGAGGTCCGCGCTGCCCTCCGTCAGGGTCCTGACAGGAAAGAGGTGGCTGCTCAGATTAGGACGATTTGAAAATGCTTCCAAAGAGGACTTTTAGTTCTGTGTGGGAAGAGGAGACCATGGTGGAAACGGCTGTCCCCACCCTTAGGTTAGAGGGTCAAGGCCAAGGGAAGACGGAGAGAACCAGAAACAGGAGTCGTTACTCCACAGAGAGCGGCCTTACACAAGTGGCCACTGGGCAGAGACGGGGCATGTCCACACACACAGAGGCCATGGTCACATCAGAGCACGCCTGACCTCCAGGCAGATGGCTGAGCTGTGGGCGTGAGGACGAGGTCCCTTTGGAAGGTCCCAGGAGCACTCCTGTGTCACCAGCCGCCATGTTGCAGGCCTGGTCAGAGAGCCCAGCCTCCCGCTGCAGTGGACGGGACACTGCTCTCTGCTCCCTGACGGACGCCGGCCCCTTTTGGTTCTGTAGAGTAGGGAGCTCTGCATTCTGGGTTCATCTGTGTTTCTGCTGGGGACACTCGTCCCACTGACTGTCCCTGTGGCTCCCTCGGTCCAGGTCCCCGACTGCCACTCTGGCCTTGATGCTCATTAGGATTCCTGTCACCTTGCTACTCTGCAGTGCCCTTGTGCCATCTGTCACCAACAGGGACCTGGGCTCTGGAAGGGCATCTGTGATGGCCAGCCCTGGTGGGAGGCCTCCATTCCTCACATCCCGGCCACACTGGCCATTACCCGTCCTTCTTCTTTTTTAATGTGTAGATATTGAGCTGTGAATGGACCTATTCATTTATTTATGTTTAATGCCAAGAATCAAACCCACAGCCTTGCACACGCTAGGCAAGCGCTCCACCACTGAGCCACAGCCCCGTCCAGCCCCCATATCTGTCCCTCTGGTCTGGCCTCGTGGTTGTGAGGTGATGTGGCTGGGTGCTCAGTCCCACAAGAGTGAAGAGGCACATTTTTTTATGCCCTATTGACATCTTTTTATCCTTAGAGGAATGTCTATTCATATCTTTTTCCTGCTTTAAGCTGGTTATTTAAAATCAGCTTATTTGGTGCATTGTCTTCTAACCTTGTTGTAATGTCTTTGGATGCACAAGTTTTTAGTTTCGAGGTCCATTTATCTATTTTTCTTCATTTTCTTATGCTTTTAATGTGACACCCAAGAAACCGTCACCTAATCTAAGATCACAAAGATTTATGCCTAAGTTCCCTTCTACAAGTTTTATAGTTTTAGTTATAGGCTTAGGTCTCTGATCCATTTGGGTTTAATTATTGAATATGCTGGGGGATAAGCCTCCAGATTCATTCTTTTGCATATGTACACAGCTTTCTTAGCACCATTTGTTGAAAGAAAACTTGACTCCACTGAGTTGTCTTTGAACCTTCATCAAAACTTATCAGCCATCAATATTAGGCCTCACCTTTGGACTCTCAGTTCTGTTCCCATGCCCTCTGTCTCCGTCCTGTACGGGTTCCTCACAATCTTGATAAGCACACCTCTGCAACAGGCTTTGAACCAGGAGGTAGGAGTCCTCCAACTTTGTCTTTTTTCAAAATTCTTTTGGCCGCACTGAGTAACTTGTGTTTCCATGTGAATTTTAGAATCTCAGAATCGGTTTCAGTAAAAAGGCAGCTGGGATTTGAATCGAATCTGTAGATGACTCTGGGGAGTGCTGCCATATTAATTATACCCAGGATTCCCGCCACGAACATAGGACATTTTCCATTCATTCAGATCTTTAATTTCCTTCCACAATGTTTTATAATATTCAGCATGCAAGTTTTAGGCTTTGACTAATTTTATCCTTATTTCACTTTTTGGATACTATTTAAGACAAAACTCTTTTCTTAATTTCTTTTTTTCAGATTGCTCATTGTCAATGTATGGAAATATAATCAAATTTTTAATATTCGTAGCTTATGCCTTTGCTGAACTCATTTATTAGTTCTAGTATTTTTGTGCATTTTGTGGGGCTTTCTCTGTATAAGATCGCATCATCTACAGACAGAGGTCTAATTCTTCCTGCTCAGCCGGGTGACTTTCTTTTTCTTGCCTAAGTGTCCTGGCTAGAACACCCTGCCCAGTGATGGACAGAAGGGGTTCCGGTGGACCCTTGACTTGTTCCTGATTTCAGAGGCCAGTAAGTGTGGTGTGATCCATGGGGTTTCCATAGACTCCTTGTCAGAGTTCCCTTCCATTACTAGCTAATTGGTTTTTTCTTAACATGAGAAGAAACTGCCTCTTGTCAAATATATTTTCTGTGTTGATTGAGATTATCGTGTGTTTCCCCCTTTATTCTATTATGTAATATGTTACATTAATTAATTTGGGGATGGTCAACTTTTCCTTCCTGGCATAAACCCCACTTGGTCACGGTACACACTTTTGAAAATATATGTTTAATTTGCCAATAATTTGTTGAGGAGGTTTTTCGAGCACAGTCAAAAGAAACATTGGTCTCTATTGTTTTCTTTACCTGGTTTTGATATCAGAGTACTACTGATCTCATGGGATGAATTCTCTCAACTTTGATGATTTGGAAGAGTTTGTGAAGGATTAATATTAATTATCCCTAAAGTTTGGTAGATTTGCCAGGAGAGTCATCTGGACTTTTCTTAGTGGGATTTTTTTTTTTGGGGGGGGGGGTTCACTAATTCAGTCCCTTTATAGGTCTAATCAGATTTTCTATTTGTTCTCCAATCAGTTTTTTGAAGATATTTGTATATTTTGTCGTATTTCCTGACCCACTGGGGTGCAGTTGTTCACACATGTCTTTGCAGTTCCTCCGTCTGAGAGGTTGGCAGGATGTGGGTGAGGAGTGTGCCGGATGTGGCATGGTGACGGTGGTGTGGCCACAGGTGGGGACGAGGACATGGCTTGCAAGGAGGAAGCTTCTCTCACTTCCAGGATCCAGCAGGAAGTGACCACAGGCCAGGCAGGGCTGCGCAGGGTGCCAGCAAGGAGTCTGATGCTGCTGGGTTTCTGTTGGAGATGTGAGCGTGATTGGCAGGGAGTCTGGAGAGAGCCAAGCAGCTTCGCGGCCTTGTGATGTGAATCGATGCTGTGGTTGCTTACTCCTATAACTTCTGAAAGTGTAAAAAGATGCCCAGTTGGCTCTTGATTTGTAAGAGAGAGAGACTAAATATGCAAATTAAATCTAATTTCATTAAAATATCTTTGTGATTAGACTTTGTCTTTTTTTTAAATTAAAGTTGTATTTACGTAGTAGTTGGGCTCATCCTGACACAGTCATCCATGCGTGGAATTCGATTTCAGTTTTCCTCTTGCCCTCTCTCCCCTCCCCCGTCTCCTTCCTCTACTCTGCTGATTTTCCTTTCACTCATCTGTTTATTTATGTTTGATTGGCTCTTCCTACCTGTGGATGCAGGTGAATTCCCTGTGGTGTAGTTGTGTAGGATGATATTTAAAGAATTCACTCTGCATCGCCTCCCTTCCCCTCCCTCCACTCTGCCTCTCCATCTCCTTGTCTACACCCCCGATCTTCCCATATCTGTATGTTATCCTATCCTTCTCCCCACCTTTCCTTTATTCTACTCCATTTCCCACACGTCAGAGAAAACGCTTGGCCGTTGACTTTCTGAGTCTGGCTTGTTTTGCTCAACATGATGGTCTTCATTTCCATCCACGTGCCAACAAATGCCATGATTTCACTCTTCTTCGTGGCTGAGTAGTGTCATTAGAATTTTAAAAGTAGTTTTTCAATGACTAGGTGTTGCAAAGTTTTGTGGTTGCTCTCAACAGCAAGAGCGGGCCACTAATGATCCAATTACTGGGAACAAATTGGAGAATCATTTCTTCACTTTTTTTTCTGAGGTTCTGAGCCTTCCTGTTTATAACAAGTAAAATAGTTAACAATCCTGCTAAAACTTTTGTGTTGTAATTTTTTTTTTTTTACAAATCAAGCTGTGAATTCATTTTGAGTAATTTTTTACAAAAGGGAATAGAAATTGATATTGTCATGAGCTCTGATAATGCAATGAAATGTCCAAGTTCACTTAATGCTCAAGCAAGTCCGTGCTGTACCTAACACACAGGGGAAGGCACCGAAGTTGTGACTTTCCCTTTGGGAAAACTGTTTCCACTTGTAGAGTGTTTTGTCAAGTGGGTCATGTTGCGGGGGGGGGGGGTCACGTATCTTAGGTTTCTGGTACCTATCATGATCGGCATGCGGTACTTGGAGTTGCGGTCTCCACTCTGCTGACAGAATAAAGTTTATGAAAGATTTCCATAGCTCTCAGGATAGGAAAGAGCTGACCAGGCCAGGAGAGGCATGTCTTCCTGGCTTAGGAGCACGAGGTTTGTCTGTTATCCTGGGGATTATGAGACATCTCGAGCTGGGCTCTTCCACGGATTTACCTAAACTCATTGAAAACGGGTGCCTGGGTCTACTCTGAGGATGTTAGGCTGTCTGTGGTGAGCTCAGCCACCTGCACTTTTTGTAAGTGCCTTTTAAACCCTGGGAGGCAGTGTGTGTCGGTAACCACACGTATTCTATGATCCCGGTTTTCAAAGAGCCGCATCCAGAACACTTTTATTATGGAAATTGATGTCTGCTGAACAGCCCTCCTGCTGGACTGCTTCTTTTCACCATAAATTGCAATGGACAGAAAAGCTGATACAACTTACCGAGTTTAAAATGGAAATTAATCGTTGTGCTCAACAATCCAATTTATCCATTCCTCCACAGACTAAATATTTTAGCAAGTGTTAGCAGCCTTTGTTTAGTTAGCCAAAGCTTTGGGTTCAATAACGATTGTTCAGTATCTATCACTGGATTCTCATTGGTTCAGTGCAGCCCAGAGTGCCGCTCGCCGGTGAGCTCAACCCTGGGCTAGAGGTTTTCAGGCCCCAGGAAAAATCATCTGAAGAATGAACACACTCATGAAAGTGTGATTAAGGAGAGAATTTTGAGTTCTATTCATTGATCTTGGAAACTTGGCTTTTGGTAGAGTAAAAATCAGTTTTAAGTATTTTTGAAAAAGGATCAAGAAGGATTTGCATGTGTTTAATGTTAGTAAAATTCTGCAAGCTGCCGAAATGGCTCCGCCGTAGACGTGATCCTTTAATTGAAATCACCGTCTCTGGGGTGTCAGTCTCCGTCTGTGGCATGGAGGGGGACTGCCGTGCCTGCTGCAGTTGAAAAGGAAAGATCTGCTGTCAAACACTTGGTGACCCTGGCCCAGTCGTCCACGCCTGTGAGCTAGGGGAGCAGAGACGGGGGCATGTGAAGGGGTCAGCCGTCCTTCCTGGAGGTGCCTCCACACCCGCCCACGGCACAGATATCTTCCCGCACACTCCCTGGGCGTGACCCCGTTTCTGGATGGGGAGACGTGGCCTGGTGGGTTTGGGGGCCGCCCTGAGCTTCCTCTGCACCCTCTGCCCTCTGCTCTTGCTCCCCGCGTGCTGGTGTGGCGCTCAGGGCTGTGGCTCAGACCACCGCTGCGGATGCCCGGTGCCTGTCCACGGTGGAGCAGTGGCCAGGGGACAGTTTTCCTGTCTGTCGGATGGCTGGCCACTCTGACGTGTTGGCTCCGCTCTCATCCAGGCCGGGCCCGAGGGACTCTGAGCCCTTTCTAGATGCCCGTGTGATTCTCGGACTTCGCAGTTGGTACTTAGACTAAAACGTGGAAAGAGCAGTGGCGGAGGTGACCCCGGCTCGGAGGCGAGTGAGCAGCCTGGCTGTGGGAATACCTGCGTTTGGAGAGTCGGGCTACGTCCAGGGGCCTCCCAAGCCGGGGCAGCCCTTTGAACTGTGTGGATACGGGATAGAGGGGGTGCAGCCCCCTGATGGACCAGCCTGCAGAGGGTCAGCAGGGGACGCCGTCCAGATCAGTGACCCGCGGCAGGGAAGGAAGCCCCGCGGGGCATTGAACGGTCAGCGCCTCAGGCTCTGGGCCACGTGGGCTTGCAGCATGGTCCCGTGGGAAGGGCCTCCCATGGGCCGGTCCTGAGAGAGGGCTCCCCTGGCCCCGCAGTGTGGCAGTGGGATGAAGGAGCTGTCTTCATGGGGTGCCTGTGGAGGGGGTGGCAGCTGGGCAGTGCCAGAGGGCAGCAGTCTCAGAAGCTCCGTCCTGGGGTCCTGGGGCACATCACACACTGGTCCTGGGGAGGCACTTCCTGAGTAGTCGCTGTGGGGGATGGTTACTTGGACGGGGTCAGGTGCCTCTGGGGGATACCAAAGGATTCCTTAAAGCTGCCCATAGGCTGGGAGGGTCACCCTGTGACTCCCAGACACAAATGGCCACTGAGCCTCCCAGCGCCGGTGTCCGTGCGCCCTGCCGTCGGCTGGCACGGCTGCAGTGTTCAAGTGTCCCCGAGACCACCGCTGTTGTGTGCCCTGCTTCATTACCATTCTGCTGGGTGTCAGCGTCTCTGAGATACAATTAGAGGCAGGTAATTCCCAGAACAAATGAGCCCCTCTGAACGTTGTGAGATGTGTGATTCAATGTGATGTGAGCTTGTAGAATAATTGACTTTAAAGAAACAAATATACAAGGGTTTGAGCCGAGCTGAGGAAGAGCTGCAGGTGCCCTTCCCTGCGCAGCCTCCACTGTCACAGAAGTGACATCTGAGCTGAGCCACCGTGAGAAGACACACAGCTCTTGTCTGTAACGAGGATTGCTGCATTTCCCTGGGAACTTCTGTCGATGAATTCACATAAGTGAGAACTATAAACAGAAGTTCTAACGCGAATAAAGAGGAACGTGAGGCTGTGTATTTTTCTTTTATGTAGATTCAGCCAGAGTGAGAATCATGTATGTTCTTTCAGGGATGCACATGTAGCTTTGAATCTTTGATTTCTACATTTAAATTGAACACAGCAACGGCTTCCAGCTCCTCTCGGGTCACCCATGGAGACTGAGTACGGGCAACTACAGGCAGGCAGACAGTAAGGTGCTCAATCAGCAGCGGGGTCTGCCTCGGGCTGGACGGGGCTCCAGAAGCCAGACCCTTATTAACCGGGAGAGCACTACCTCCCTCAGGCACATCAGTCAGGGCGGAGACCATGCCACAGTCAGGCCCCTCCAGACCCCGTGCCCTGACCCTCCTGAGCTGCAGTGTGGCCCTCACTCCTCTGCCTCAGCTCCCGCTCTGGGCTTGGGGGGCCGATGCCCTGGAGTGCAGGTCTGAGCCTGCGCCATGAGCCAGCTCCCTATTCTTGCTCTGTCATGTGTCACCTGCTCCGTGTGTGCTCAGTGGTTAGTCTCACAGGGAGCCTGATTTGTAGCTCCTTTAGACGTCTCTGCCGTTTGGTTTGCAGATGGGAGGCGGCGTCCTGAGCTGAGCTGGCAGCTTCTGGGGCTCTAAAATGAACTCTCCCGGCCTGGCCTCCCTTCACAGCCTCTCCACCGGGGCCCACCTCCACCTCCCCTGTCCAAGGCAGAGTGGACCATTTCTGCTTGTTGCTCCCTCTTGTTGTAGATGGGGATACTGGATTAGAAAGAATTAAGCAACAGCAACATCCCAGGAGAGGGGAGGGTCGACACGTGGTGTATCTGCATAATGGATAATTCTTTTCCATTTTTAAATTTTTTTTTTTTTTTGAGGCATGGCCTCGTTAGGTTGCTGAGGCTGGATTTACAATGGGCAATTCTAAAACCATGAACTACGTTGCCAAACTAACACCAACAGCTGTAATGCCTCAGGCAGACACTCAGATGAGACATTTCGTGACGGCAGGACGTTCTGATGTGGCACCTCAGGATTTGTATTCTCGGTGCCAGCGCTTCGGGAGCGGCCCCGCAGGCCCACACAGGCTCTGACGCTCCTGAGTGATGGACTTGGATCGTCAGCCTGAGACTGCTGCACAGTGTGGGGACGCCCAGCGCGGGGAAGCCGCAGCTGTGGTGCCCAGACCAAGCTCCTCTTACGTGAACTGTGAGGGACTTGATGGAATCGCAGGAGCCTGGGCAACCGCCCTGGAAGCCACAGGTGACTGACGGCGTCACCATTCAAGTCATCGTGTGTCAAGCAGGTGGAGTGGTCCTCGGCTCCAGGCTAAGCTCCCCCAGGAGCAGCAGGGTTCTGGAGAGGGTGGGAGGACTCTCAGTCCAGTCCCAACTTGGAGTCAAAGGTCACCCAGCTGGGGAGGGCCAGGGCTGTTCAGTTTGGGGGGAGATATCAACTCTTGTGGGAGAAGCTAGTTTTTAATGAAGGGTTAAACATTAAGGGCAAAGACTGGAATAATTGTTTGGCTTCTGGAGTCCATTTTGTCACAGGCTGTCTGAGTTTGGGGACTGGTGACTGTACTTAGTGCTAGGAATTGCTATTGGTGGCCACCGTGGTTTGTCAGTGTTGTGTTCACACGGAGCCGGATACGTAGGAAGATGAGGGGAAGTGAGAGGGGAGAAGAGAGAGAGAGGAGGAAGGGAATTCACCCAAAGCTACTCGTAGGAGGGTTCTGCTCCCGTCCTGCTGAAGCACGGGTGCTGGGCTGGCCTTGCTGTGGGCGCTGCGGTTGGTCACAACCCGTGGACAACTGTTTTCCCCTGGACTGTGAGCTCCATGGAGCCCTGCGTCTCTCACAGGTGGGCAGGCTTTGAGTTCCACCGCCCAGAGCAGAGGACCATGTGGAGCACTTGGGGTATCCTGGAGCCTCCGGGAGCCGTGGCCTGGGAGCAGGACTCGGTCAGCCCCAGAGTCATGGACGGGTCTCTCGACCTTGGCATTGCTGATATTTTGGATCTGCTGATTCTTTGTTGGAAATGCACCTCTGTGTTTTTATTGCAGGTGAAGTGGCATATCAGAAGGAGACTGGGGTACGGGCAAAATGCATGATCCCCAAAGAAACCGACAAACTTAATGAACAGAGGTGATAACATGGATGTGGAGGTAGAATCAGCCGGTCAACCCAGAGGAAGGAGGAGCATGGAAGAAAAGGAAAGACAGAGAGGCCAATAGGAAACACAGAGCCACCTGGTGGACCTCCCGGCCGCTGGGTGACCGTGCTGGATGCCAAGGTGCTGTGCTCTGTTAAAGGCCGACGTGACACACAGGGAAAGAGCGGGAGCTCACAAGGGCCGTCCACACGCACAGGAAGAGACGGGTTGAAAATAGAAGGACGGGGAAGGACGGCCATGCAGAGGCTGGTCACGTGCGGAGTTGCGCTGTCCCACCTCATATGACTGTAAGGTTAGAGGAGGTCGTGAGGGTGGACCGAGTCCTGAGCCAATGGGACGGATGTCCTCACAGGAAGAGGGCGGGACACCAGGTGGCTTCTCTCTCTCTCTGTGCCTCTGACCACCCCCATGCCCCAGCCCCATGCCCAGCAGAAAGGCCACCTGAGGATGCAGCAGGAACTGGCCGTCCGTGAGCCAGGGGGAAGGCCTCCCTGGACACGAGTTCCCTGGCCCTGAGCTTGGACGTCCACACCCCGTAACCCTGTGGCTGCTTTAGGAAATAGACTCCCTGTTTCTGTCACCCACCACAGTGCTCTGTCACGGCAGCCAGGAGGTCACCACGGCGCTCTGTCACGGCAGCCAGGAGGTCACCACGGCGCTCTGTCACGGCAGCCAGGAGGTCACCACGGCGCTCTGTCACGGCAGCCAGGAGGTCACCACGGTGCTCTGTCACGGCAGCCAGGAGGTCACCACAGCTGTAAGGCTGTGCCAACATCAGATGCTCCAGACTCTGGGACAAGGGACGTTTCCAGGGACAGGAAGGACACTGCAGATAAAGGACCAACTTGCGTACAGGGGACCTTAGACATGGAGCTGCCTGAGCAGATCCCTTCAGAGAAGGCTCAGGCCCCGCCTGTGGACTGTGGCCAGCAGATGGCCCCCTGGCCAGCTCAGGGGCTGGCCTCAGCAGAGGAGAGCTGCCTGGCCCAGTCTCCCCTTCGTGGGCACCCATTCCTGGGCCAGGCAGGAGAACCGCAGACCCCTGGCCCGGGGTGGAGCATCGAATGACAGGCACTGCCCACCCCAGAGTCCACTGGTGGTCAAGCGTTGATCTCCAGGAAACCCGCCCTGACATTCAAGTCATTGGACAAACCAAGGGGCAGAAGGCGGGTCTTGCTGGGAGCTCCAGGGATGGCGGAGCCCTGTCTGCTCTGACCTCCCCGCGTCCTCCTCTGCTGGGCGCGTGGACCAGGGCAGCCGGGCCTGCCGCAGGACCCTCTCCTGCTCTGGAACACACAGCTGGATTCAGAGCAGCCTCAGTCGGACTTGAGGAGGTCACTGCACCTGGTTATCAGCTGGCGGGAGGGCAGTCCAGGGTCCACCAGGCCCCGGCCTCTTCCACCCCTGGCCTCTGCTGGGGAGGGATGTCCTGGGATGTCCCAGACCGCTGACACGGAGACCCCCGCGTGGCACGGGCCAGACCCAGCTCTGGCAAGAAGGGTCTCAGTGGGACATCAGGACATGTCACGCTGATGCCCACGGTCCTGGGGGGATCCGGAAATGCTCCTGGAACCACAGCTGAGCTCGGGCTCCAGGCTGTCCTGTCTGTCTAACTCTGTCCTGTTGTCCTGGAAACCCCTGAAGCAAACCACGGCCTGGCTCCGAGCTGGGGTCCCTGGTTTCCATGGCGGAACAGGAGTCTCCTCGGAGCAGCTGAGCCGCTCACGGGCCTGCGGTTGCTGAGAGAAATCTCCTTGGCCAGACCGTGGGGAGGACCACACTTGGGCTCCCCTGGGCGGGCTCTTCTCTCCGCCGTGATTCTGGGATAACAAATGTGTTTAAAAATCCATTACAATGTGGACTGTTTTGAATTTGTATCAGAAGCAAAAACAATTTCACATTTCAAATGAAATTTCTGCAGAAGCACTCATTCTAGAAAACTAATGCACAACAGAACTGGTTTGAACAACCGGCTGCTGCTGCTTTGTTTTAAAGCATCAATAGAAGACACAGATGTATTATTCATGTCGACTCTTTCTGTTGCTTTGAAACTGAAAATCACTTCTGGGGCCAGCTCTGAATACACACGAACCTTGACAACCAGGATGTGTTCATCAGCTGGGGGGCCGGGTCGGGGCACTCCCACCCCACTCTCTCGGAATGCCTCCTCCTCTGCAGGTCCTGCGCCTTCCTCCTGGGTCTTGGTGGTCTATTCAGGGGCTCCACTTCCAAGTCTCTGTGTCCCACCATCATCTTGTGGTAGAGATCTGGCCCCGCTGAGGGGTGGCAGGTGCCAGGAGTCAAATCATCCAAAGATAGAGCCCAGAAGGGTCAGCCAAAGCGGGCGACAGAGTCAGGTTTGTACACCCAGGAACACGGGGGTGACCAGGGGTCCAGGGGGTCCAGGGTCTGAGGGCAGAGACGAAAGCCAAACTGTCAGAGAACAGGGGCTCAGACCCGGGGCCAGAGTGTGACAGTGTGACAGTGGCTGGTTGGGGCAAGGGCGTGGGCAGGCTGGTTGTGGAGGTCATCGGCTCCTCACGGGAGGGGCAGGGCTCACGGCTGCCACTGGCCACAGACACACTGTGCCCAGAGAGCGGGTTCCTTACATTGCCACGTACAATTTATGGTTCAGATCATAGACTTTCGTGGCAAGTGTGAACCTCAGCACACCAATTAAATGTGTATCTCTCTCTCTATCTGAACTCGCTTAGTGCTCACGCCCTCATCCTGCCTGCCATGACACTTTGGCCTCCTCTTCTCCTTTCCCCAGGAAACTCCATGCTGAGCAGGACACAAGCCGTCTTCACGCTGGGTCCTGGGTCCTGGGCTCCGTCACCCAGGAACACCTTCCCGCGTGGCCTCCCCTGCGGCCTCCCCTGCTCCGCCCTGTGCTCTCTCCTCCTCCCGGCCAGCAGGTCTGAGCTTACCCTCTAAGCTTTCCGACTGTCCCGTCCCCCCCAGCCACATGTCGAGGCCGAGGCTTTGCATTTAATTAGTATCTTTTCCCGCCCGATCAGTTTCCCGATGGCGGCTGCTGTAAAGCGGTGCCGCTATTTCAGTCCCCTGAGCCCCTGGCTTATGCTTTTCAAAGTCTAAGACTGGATTCATTTTCTTCTGGTAGTTTGGATGGCGATCCACTGCCACGTGGCCTGTGTGACCACTGGAGAAGGATCAAATACCGTGGTCCCCACCCTCAAGGGAAACACTCCCAGACCCCGTGGGAGCTACACCATGGATAGTGCGGGGCCCTCTGTTAATTGTTCCCACTGTAACGAGGTGCCTCCCGCCCTGCAGCTGTGACTTCTGGGATTTGAGGGTGACAGCAGAAGTAGCTCAGTTTCCTCCTCCTTTTCACGATTCCGTGTGGAAGGTTCACTGCTGCTGTCGACCTTGGTGAGCTCAGTGGACGACCCTTCCCTCTCCCTTTGCCTTTTCATTTGAAGAGCATCTCCCAGTCCCTTTGGCATGTCCAGCTGGCATATCTCATCGTGACTTGTGCTTGGGCCACTTCAGGTGTAGTAAGGGCCACTGGACACTGGCCTTCTGCAACAGCGGGCCTGACCTTGCAGAGGCTGCCAGCCGCTTCCTGCTGAGTGCCCCCTGCCTGTCTCTCTGCGCAGGAACAATTTGGGGACCAATAAACCTCTCCAGGCCCCGGGGAGGAGGCCAGCGGAGGGGCAAGGTAGAGTCACGTGGCTGGTCTGTCCGGGAGCAGGGACTTCCAGATGCCGCGGGACAGAACAGAAGAGCCTGGCCATGACCTGAGGGGGATCCCGCAGGCGTCAAGAGCAGGACTTCTCGGCACTGTCCCCTTGGGAAGCAGGGTCAGACCAGAAAGCCCTCCACCTCCCCCCACTCTGGTTACGCAGAACCCGGCCTCTGTGGTCCTAGAGGCTGAGGGCAGGAAACGTACAGGTCACAGACTGACCCACTAGTGCTCTGAGGCAAATGGCCAGCCATTCCACCATCCTTTACTCCTGGGCGATCAAGGACCACTGCCACCGGCCACAGGAGGAGTCACGGAGACTCCCTCACCAGCTGGGCAGAACGCCCTGGAGGGACGAGGGACATTGCACCACACTCCCACCCACACCCTTCCTGACTAGAAGACCTGTCACCCTTGTCCCTGATGCTGATCCAGTAATGAGAACAAAGTCTTGAGAAAACGGAAAAAGAAGTCTCACTGCTTTTCCAACAAAGGAGAAAGAGGAGAGACCCGAGGCAGAGCCTGCCATTCCGACGGCCGCGGGGACAGAGGGCTTGAGGGGAGTGCTTCCGGGGGTCCTTTCCAGGGTCTGACCGTGTTCACTGACATCCTGACAGAGCCGGAGTTTCTCTGCTCTGTGACGGTGAACACAAGGGCAGATCACTTGGCGTAGGGTGGGAAGAATGTTCATCCCGGCTCCCCCAGGGTTGGGGAGGAGAAGAGGGAGGAAGAGGGGGAAAAAGTGTCAGTTTTAGAAGAAGCCACCAGGCATTGAGAGCATGAAGCGGACCGTGGGGCAGGAGAGGGACTCTGAGAAGTGTCAGTCCTCACTGGTGCTGCTGGGGTCGGTCACGGGCTTTCATTGCTGCTGGTCATTACAGATGATGGTCTGTCTGGCCGCAGCCTCCGGGTCCCCTCTGAGTGACGAGTGTTGGAGTATTTGTGACACACACTCTGCACAGACCAAAACGTCGATGCTCGGGTTTGGTGGGACAGGTAGGAACCGCCCCTTCTCCTACAGGGTGAGCAGAGGCAAAGACGCCTCCTGCACTTGGTGGTGACCGTGGGTCCTTCCCCAGTTTTCCCAGACCCCTAACTTGATCCATCCAAATAATTTGCAAATATCATCCAAGTAAGATGCTCTACCATCACTGAGTGACTTTCACATTCATCACGTTCTCCATACCAGCGTATTTTTCTGCTGTAAAATAAATCATTCGTAAGTCATCAAATGGGCACTTAACATTTTATAACAGCTTACTTTTTATCATGCTTCTTTTCACTCCTTTATGAAATAACTCCCCCGCCGGGACACACTGTGGCGGGCTCCTGGGCTCTTGGCCTGTCCTCAAACAGTCCAAGGACAGCTCCTCAGAGCTCAGTGAATGTCCCCCCACGGACATGAGCACTGCCCAGGTATTTGTGGACTGGCCTTTTATCTTAGGGTTAATTTCTCTTCCTTTTGGGTCTTGTGTAACTTGTGGGGTCTGCTGTAGAAGTTCCACTTCTTCCCGGGTACGGCCATTATCTCTCTGTGTGTTTCTTTTGGAGGCACAACTTGGCCATCTGCAGATGTTTCTGCCTAAGTGACCCGATTCTCTGGGGTCCTTTCTGTCAGCAACAGCAGGACAGGTGAGAACAGAGTGTGTGTGCGTGTGTGTGTGCGCGCGCGCGGGGGAGTCACTAGGAGAACAGGAAGTACTCAGAGACACAGGAAAGAGAACACAGAGTCATCTCAGGGACAAAGGCCACACAGCACAGCCCCACAGGCACAGATGCCTGGGGACCCAGGAGCCGGGAGGGAGCTGCGCCCTACTTCCCAGTGACGCGGGGACTTCCCACCCGACTCAGCATCTCCTCGCTGCCTTGGGTCCCCCAGGAATCGTGCTTCTCAGCAGAGTCAAGGTGACCTTTTAAAAGCGAAGGTCAGGCCACAGCGCTCCCTGTGGAGCCCACTCTGGCCCTTTGTCGTGGGTCAGTGTCCTGCTGGGCCCCGCTGGCCTGCTGGCCCCCCTCTGCCTCTCCTCCCATGTCCACCACTGCACCTTGCCTTCCTCTCAGGTGCCCCGGATTGTCCTTGTCCTGGGGAGGTTTTCCTGGCTTGCTCTCCTGGTGTCCCTGTGTGACTGGCACCTTCTTGTGGCTCTGAGCTCAGCTCCTGGTGACTCTGCATTTAAGTCTGTGCCCCACGGCCATGTCGCACCCTGCCATCTCAGGGTCATGCTGTGTCAACACCCCAGGGCCTTGGTGCCCTGGAGAGATTGCCCCACCCAGGCTGGCTAAGGCCTAGGGATGGTGGGTAACCTGCAGGTGGCACCTTTCATAGCCAGAGCCCCCACCCTCACCTCCTTTGTCCCCCTCTCCTCTGGGAGCCAGAGCCAAAGTTCTCTGTTGGCAGCACCTGCAGGCCGGGAGCTAGATGCCCAGCGACCACCCCTACAGCTCAGAGCCCACAGCACATCCCAGCCTCCTGCTGCATCCTCAGCTCGCTCCTCTCCCCCTCCCTCTTCCCTTGACCCCTGAAAGCTCCCAGCAGGACCCTCCTGCTCTCCCACCGCCCACCCGGCCCCCTCTCCTCCTCTCCGTCTGCAGCCTGTGGCCTGCTCTTGGGAACTGCCAGTGACTGATTTTCCCCCCAGGCATGCCTGGCTGTCCTCTCCCGCCAGGTGAAATGGGATCTGGGTGCTTTTAACAGGGATCCCCACAGCCCCACCCTGCCCCACTCTGCCTGCTGGGGCTCTTGGCATAATTTTTTTTTAACTGGTTCTTAGTTATTTGATAGAGCTTCATGCATGGAATGTATCTTATTCTAATTAGGGTCCCAGTCTTGTCCATATACACAGGTGAGCTCACTGTGGCGTGTTCACTATGTACCCAGGGAAGTTTTGTCAAGTCCATTCCACCGACTTTCCTTTGCCCAGCCCCTCCCTTTCCTTTATTCCCCTCTGTCTAGTCCAATAAACCTCTATTCTTCTCCCACCCCCCTTATTGTGGGCTAGCTTCCACATATCAAAGAGAACATCCAGCCTTTGGTTTTTTGGGGATTGGTTTATTTCACTTAGCATGAGGGTCTCCAACTCTATCCATTTACCTGTAAATGCCATAAAGTCATTCTTCTTTATAGCTGAGTAATATTCCATTAGGTATATAAACCACATTGTCTATCCATTCATCTGTTGAAGTGCATCTAGGTTGGTTCCATAACTTAGCTATTGTGAATTGTGCTGCTATAAATATTGATGTGGCTTCGTCACTGGTGTATGCTGATTTTATGTCCTTTGGGTATATGCTGATGAGTGGGATAACTGGGTCAAGTGGTGGTTCTATTCCATGTTTTCTGAGGAATCACCATCCTGCTATCCATAATAGTTGCACTAATTTGCAGTCTCACCAGCAATGTATGAGTGTGCCTTTCCCCACATCCTTGCCAACATTTATTGTTGCTGGTATTATTGATAATTGCCATCTGCCTGGAGTGAGATGAAGTCTTGGAGTAGATTTAACTTGAATTTCTCTAATTGCTGGAGATGTGAACATTTTTTTCATATATATGTTGACCGTTCGTATTTCTTCTTTTGAGAAGTGCCTGTTCAGTTCCTTTGCCCATTTATTGACTGGGTTATTTGGTTTTTTGGTGTTAAGTCTTTTGAGGTCTTAGTATGTCCTGGAGATTAGTGCTGAGGTGCAGGTGGTGATGATTCCCCCATTCTGCAGGCTCCTTTCACGTCCTTGATGGTCTCCTGTGCTGGGAAGAAGCTTTTTAGTTTGATGTTCTCCCATTTTTTCCAGCATCAGGGAGTGTCCAGACGTTGAGTTTAAAGACGAGCTGCTCTGCTCACGGGAGGAGGAGGAGGAGCCACAAGAGCAGGTCTTCTGTCTTGTTCAGTGCTGCACCCCAGTGCCTGAGCAGTGGCCGAGTAGAGGCTGGAGCAGAGCCCAGGCACACTGTCAATATTTCTTGACTAAATGAAATTTATAGACACTGGGAGAGAGTGATGAGAAAATGGAATGAAAGAATGTTTGAGCTGGGTGCATGGTCCACGCCTGTAATACCAGCGGCTCAGGAGGCTGAGGCAGGAGGATCTCGACTTCAATGCCAGCCTCAGCAAAAGAGAGACACTAAGCAACTCAGTGAGACCCTGATTCTAAATAAATACAGCGTATGGCTGGGGAGGTGGCTCAGTGGTCGAGTGCCCCTGAGTTCAATCCTCAGTACAAAAAAAAAAAAAAGGTTTGAGAAGTTATTTATTTATTTTTGGCACTGGGGATTGAACTCAGGGGCACTTGACCACTGAGCCACCTCCCCAGCCATATTTTCTTTTTTTTTTTTTTTAAAGAGAAGAGAAGAGAAGAGAGAGAGAGAGAGAGAGAGAGAGAGAGAATTTTTTAATATTTATTTTTTAGTTTTCAGTGGACACAACATCATTATTTTTTTATTTTTACTTGGTGCTGAGGATCGAACCCAGCACCCCACGCTTGCCAGGTAAGTGCGATACCGCTTGAGCCATATCTCCAGCCCCCAGCCGTATTCTGTTTTATTTAGACACAGGGTCTCACTGAGTTGCTTGCTGTTGCTGAGGCTGGCTTTGAACTCAGGATCCTCCTGTCTTGGCCTCCCGAGCTCTGGGATCATCACCGTGCGCCACTGGGCCTGGCTGTTGACATCTGTTTTCTGGAGGCTGGAACCGCAGAGTCCAGTGCTTGCAGGGGCCAGTTCTGATGCAGCCCCCCTGCGGGGCCTGACGATGGTTGCCTCCCGCTGTGTCCTCCCAGGCCTTCAGGGATAATTCTGACAGCTTTAAAACACTCCACATTTGACATGGTCAAACGTGTCGCGTGACAGGGCAGGCAGCCTTGTGAGGGCCTCTTACACATTTCCCTGCCACAAGGCTGGGATGTCTATAGTGTCCCAGAAAAGGTTGGTACCAGCCAAGTACACTTTCTTCCCAGAGGCTGATGGATCCTTCTCCAAAATAGGCTGTGTTTTAGGCTGCACAGCAGCTCTTCGCAGAGGCTGAACAACCAGATGTGATTCATTGCATCTCATCACACCATAATGAAATTAGAAATCCACGTGACGAAACCCCACAGAGACTACAAACACCTGGAGACCAACAAGATCCTTCTGAGTGATGAATGGGTGATAGAGGAGATCAGGGGAGAAATTAAAACTTCTTAGACTCAAATGAGAATAGTGACACAATATACCAGAACTCGGGGACCCCACGAAGGCAGTTCTAACAGGAAGGTTAGATCCATAAGAAAATCAGAAAGATCTCACTAAACAACCTGATGATACATCTCAAGGCCCTCAAAAATGAACAAACCAATTCTAAAGCCAGTAGAAGGAAAGCAATAAGTAAGATCAGAGCCAAAATCAATGAAACTGAGAATGAAAAAAAATACAAAAAAAGGATTAAAGAAACAGTTATTCTATGAAAAGATAAGCAAGACTGATAAACCTTAACGAGTTAACCCAAAGAATGAGACCTGAAATAATAAAATTAGAGATGAAAAAGGTGAAGTCACCACATACGTCACAAAGTTCAGAGACTATTTTGAAAATGTATACTCCAATAAGTTGGAAAACCTAGAAGAAATGGATACATTTCTAGACACATACAACCTGCCAAAATTGAATCAAGAGGACATAGAAAACCTAAACCAACCAATTACTAGCAATGAGATATAAGCAGCAATAAAAATTCTCCCAACAAAGACAAGCCCAGATGATTTCTGAGCTCAGGTCTACAATACCAAACTAATGCCAACACTCCTCAAATCATTGCATGAAATAGAAACAGATAGAACACCTCCAAATTCATTGTATGAAGCCAGTAGCACACCCATACCAAAACCAGATAAGGGCACAGGAAGGGAAGAAAACTGCAACTCAAAATCCCTGATGAACTTAGATGCAAAAATACTTACTAAAGCATTAGCAAATTGTATTCACAACATTTTAAGAAGATTGTACATCATGACCAGGTTGATTTTATCCAAGAGATGTAAGGGTAGTTTAACATGCACAAGTCAATAAATGTAACTCATTACATAAATAGAATTAAGGACATTACATTAATAGAATTAGTGATCTCAATAGGTGCAGAGGAAGCCTCTGACAAAATTCAGCACCCATTCATGATGAAATCACTGAAGAAACCAGGCACAGAAGAAACCTACCTCAACCTTATAGGGGCTATTTGTGAAAACTCAGTCAGCCTCCTGGTGAATGGGAAAAATCTGAAAGCTTTTCCTTTAAAATCTGGAACAGGAGAAGGAGGTCCACTCTCACCCCTGCCATTCAGTACAGTGCTAGAAACCCTAGCCAGAGCAATTAGGCAAGAGAAGGGAGTAAAGGAGCTAAAAATAGGAAAGGGAAATGTCACAGTATCATTGTTTGCAGATGGTATGATCCTATACCTAGAAGATCCAAAGAGCTCTACTGAAAGCCTGCCGGAGCTGATAGACAAGTGATGCAAATGTTACAGAAGCAACATACTAAATCAAAAGCTTTCCGATACGTAAGAAATCAGGGAAACAATCCCATTCACAGAGCCTCAAAAACAAACGAACAGATAAACAACAAACCTAGGAATAACTCTAAGCCACAGAGTGAGAGGCCTCTATGATGAAAACTATAGAACACTGAGGAAAGAAACTGAAGAAGGACAAGAAGACGAAGGACCTCCCCTGTTCACGAATAGACAGGACTAATATTGTTAAGATGGCCATGCTGCCGAAGCAATAGACAGACAGACGTAATCCCCATCAAAATGCCAATGACATTCTTCACGGAACTAGAAAAACAGCCCTGGAATTCATTTGGAAGAATAGAAGACCCAGGACAGCCAAAGTAGCTCTAGGCTAAAAAAGCAAGGCTGAGCCTCACGAAGCCTGGTTTCACATCGTGCTGCGGACCTCCAGTAACAAAAACCTGCGTGTACTGGCCCAAAAATAGACGCACAGACCAATGGCAAGGACAGAAGAACAACCCGCACTTCTACAGTTATCTGTAAATATGTGATGACAAATTCCACCGTAATGTACAACTATCAGGTACCGATGAAAATATAGGAAAAGGGGGAAAGAGAAAGAAAGGTTGTCTTTAGGGAAGCTTAACATCTAGGAGCACGTGAGGCCCGGTGCTGAGCTGCCGTGTTTGCCCTCCTCCTGGGCGTGTCCCTTGTGGGTGAGCTCCCGCCTCTGGCCGTGAGTGGAACGGCATGAGCCCCTTTGGGCATGGCCCATCCAACACCAGGGCCATCCTTCCTGTCCTTGGACCCTCCCAGGTGTACCTGGGAACCATAGGTGGAACGTGGAGGTGAGAGAACCGACAGTCTGGACTCAAAGGACCTGGAGAGTGTCATTCCAAGATCAGGATTGCTCATTCAGACTCTGCCCGGAGGAGAAGCCTTGAGCGTCCACGGATGGCCTCTTGTGGAAGTGGTGTTGCCTTAGCTGACATGGGTTCTCTCGTGTCGGGGGGAAGGTGGGGACTCCCAATGCTGAGATGCCAGAGCTGTAAGAAAGGTCCCTCCACTCAAGAGATGTCCCTGTCAAAGACGAGTGGCCGTGGGTGTGGCAGCCTCTTGCCTGGAGCCTGGCCACCCGGTTTGCGCAGCACCTGGGTCCACTCTCTCTGCACTTCTGTTCATCCACTAGGCTCCCGGCTCTGCGGTGACTCAGCCTTTCCCTCAGCTGGGTTGAAAGGGCATCCTTAAGAAAGAAAATTCATTTCTGTCTGTTTGGCAGAATTTGCAAAAGTCTAGTAAAATGGAATTTTCTGGTATGACTTCTCTAGGCCACAGGCAAATTGCCAGAAGGTGGAGATCTCATTTCCTCCTACAGTAGGACCTGGCCCCTTCGCCCCCTCCCCAGGCCCAGCGGTCAGTGTCTGTGGCCATAGTGCCCAGTAGTGGTGAGACGTGGAACATGCAGAGTTGTCAGGCAGCAGCGAGGGCCTATCTCCAAGGCCTCGTGGGGGAGAAGATGGATGGGTGGATCACGGTACCGGCCCGTGTCTGGCAGAGCTGGGTTTCTGAGGCCCTTAGGAAAGCCCGGGGGCGCTTTCCTGGAAGTCATGGTTTCTCCTGTGATTTCAGCCTTGAACTTAGTTTGGGGAAGGAGACCAGGCTAGTATTGTTTCCCACGGGAGCCGTGGCCTCTGGCATGAAGAGGGCCGTAAAGCAAGGTCTTGAGATGCCCAGGTTCTTGCTGAGAGTGAGGATTTCGTGAGAAGCCAGCAGGTGACCTGGGTCCCACCTGGTTCTGCCACTGACTGGCTGGCAGCTCCCTGGCCTCTGGGTCCCGTCCGCACCCTACCACCTGGCGTTGTGTTTCTTAGCACCTTGACCCGTGGTTTAAGAGGTGTCAGGAGCCCCAGGGGTGCCATGCTGAGGGGCTATGGAGCCTGGAGGCCCATTCCTGCTTTCCCCACATCGTTTTCCTTATGCATCAGCTTCTGGTTAGACAAGACTCTGGGCTGGGTGACCTGATACGATGACAGCTGCCTGTCAAGTGTTTTCTTCCAGGGTGACAACTGTGCTAGATACAAATCTTTTTCACTAAAAGAAAAAAAAATTAAATCAGGGCCGGGGTAGTGGCTCAGTGGGAGAGCTTTGGCCTAGCGTGTGCGAGGCCCTGGGTTCCATCCTCAGCACCACATAAAAATAAATAAATAAAGGTACTGTGTCCAACTATAGGTAAAAAGTGAATATTTTTTAAAAATTTCAATCACCTTTTCCATCAGTCCTCCTTTGTTTAAAACTTTCCACGGTTGTGTGAAATGGGGCAGGGCAGGGCTGGGTCTGTCCTGCTGCAGGCGTGGGCAGTGCACGCTAGGGTGATGTCCAGGAGAACTGCCCAGGGCAGTAGCGTCCAAGGAAGGACGGCTGCTGCGCGCTGTCTGCAGACTTGCAGGCTGGTGGAAGGGGGGTCCTGGGACTCGGCTGCTCGCAGGCTGCCTCGCCATCTCTCCCCTCCCGGAACTAAGCAGTGGGTGGTCCCAGCGGCTCTCCTCTTGGAAGCAGCGAGACGATGCCCAGTGGGTGGAAATGACACCGGGGTAGGACAGCTAACCCCCGGGAGAGGCTGGCGGGACCAACGTGCACTTGCTCTGGACAGGACCCTGTCGCGCCCGCGGGGCCCACAGGGTGGCGCCTGAGCTGCAGGGACGACGGGGACTGCGGCGGGGAGGGCGGGGCTGGGGGGGAGGGCGACCTCCCCGCCCTCCGCAGGCTGCCACCTGTCCGCGGCTCGCGCTGGGGTCTCCTTGGTCCTGCGGCTCGCTCTCTGGCTCTGGCCCGGCTCTGGCTCTCCCTGCTTCCCTGGCAGAGCCCCGGGCAGGTTTGAGCCCGGGACCTTCCTCTCGTCCCTGGGATGCAGCAGGCACTGAACTTCATTTCTAAAGCGATGACCAGTTTGATCCACTTTTCTAGGAGCAAATCACTTGCTCAGCAAAGGGCCTGGATCTAGGGCGTGTAGGGACTCTCACAGCAAAATGCAATCCTGTCGGAAAAGGAGCAAAACCTGCGCAAATCCACTAGTCACTGGAGAAGGAAAATCAAGAGCGCAATGAGGCACCGCTCGCACATCTGTCAGAAAGGTGAACTGAAAAGGAGTGGAAATGCCAACGGGGCAGGGAGTGCAGAGACCACACCCCTCGGAGGACCTGCGGTAGGAAAAGAAGCTGGCCCTTCCTCTAAAGGGACAAGGGACTGCCACACACCGGAGGAGCACTCCTGAGGACTCCTCTGCAAAGACCATTTCCATGTAGAAACGCGTCTGTGAGCCAGTTCACGGCAGCTCTGCTCACAACAGCCCCATCCCACCACCGGGGACCACCCCAGGGTGGTGTTCAGCGGCAGATGGGAATGAACTCTTGACGCCTGCAGTAGCTTGGTGGACTTCCAGGGAGACCACGCTGAGTGGGAAAAGCCAACCTCAAAGGACCCAGGCTGCACCATTATTTCCATGGAGCATTTGTCATATGATTGTAAACACTGAAGTGAGTGACAAATATCCAGGCCAGACAGTCACGGAAATGGAGGGCACTCTGCATCAGTGGCCGTCACCGGTTGGGATGGGAGGGGATGGGGTGGCTGTGAGGATGGGGTGGCTGTGAGGACGTGGTGGCACAGTTGAAGTCCTGACTGTGGGTATGTGGAGCTGCACACATGATACAGGTGGCCGAGCACCACAGAC
The DNA here is from genome assembly GCF_052094955.1 of Ictidomys tridecemlineatus. NCBI lineage: Eukaryota > Metazoa > Chordata > Mammalia > Rodentia > Sciuridae > Ictidomys > Ictidomys tridecemlineatus. The sequence continues at coordinate 227,537,476 of NC_135478.1, forward strand.
TTGAGTGCCTGTGTGATGGGCGGACCCTGCACACACTTTGGGGACAGCAGCGGTCCGCTCCTGCTTTCCATGTGGCTGTATAGTTATGCAAGGCGTGCCACTGGGGGAGACAGGGGAGGGTGCTCAGGACCTCTCGGTGGCTTTGCAACTTCCTGTCAATCTTCTTTTTTAGCTGTGTATATTGATGGCACCAACCTGGTGTGAACATAGTGAAAGGAGCGCAAAAGCCAAGTCATCCTTTCGCATAGTCACTGTGTGTGTGGGAAAAGGCACGTTGCAAACTTCCAGTTTCACATCAGTGTTATTATCTACAGTCCTGCTGGGTATTAGACCTCTAGACTTCTTCATCTTACAAAACTGCAAGCTTGTGCCTTTTGACCTGTGAATATATATATATATATATATATTTTTTATCAAAATAGCTAAAACATGTACCTAACTCTAAAGTGCAATGGAGACAAAAAAGGAAATAAATAAAAATGTTTACCCAAACAAACTGTGATGGCACTGACTGGGAGGGCTGCAAAAGCTGGGTTCAGGGCCTCCTTTGTCCTCGACATCCTGGCCAGGGCACCTGGGGTCTCTGAATCTCAACTGCCTGTTGATTCCACAGAGATTATAAGAACTGCTTCATTTAAAAGATTATACAAAGAATTAAAAAAGTTATTGTATATAAGGCAACTTTCATAATGTGTGGGGCATAAAAATTGTTCAACAAAAGGCAGTTTTTTCCTGTGGTCAGAAACAATCAACCATCATTTCAAAACAGAAGAGGGGATTTTGATTTGTTCCCCAAGTAGGGAATCTGGGGAGATGGACTGCCCGCTACCCTGTTGGATCATTGCACAGGTACATGTGTATGGAATATCACACGGTACCCTGCAAATACCTACACTACCATGTGTCAGTTAAAATAAGGTATGTAAGATGTTAGTTCTTCCCACAGTGAGTTAGAATCATCATATTAATTCGAGCCTGCACCTCTGGGTGGGAATTCTGGTGGCCCTTATGCGGGAGCTGGCTGTGTTTGGGGGCTTTGATTTGGACAGACTGCGTGGAAGACCCCGCTCAAGTGTCATTTAACCTAGGAGCTACTGGCAAGGGCACTGCGTGTCTGTGTGTTTACACTGGATACAGGAGAGCATTTGCCACTTAGAGCTCCCCACTTCCAGGGTCAGAACAGGCACTCTGCAGACCCCTGTCTCTGAAGTCCTTTCCCTCTAGGGCGTCCGTCCATCTCCATCTGGGCTCTTCGTGCACACGGCCCTCTTTCTCTTTTGCCTCTTTGCCTCACCCATGTCAGGTGTTTTAATCCCATGACATCTTTTTGAAGTTGTTGTGTTCACATGTGACAGAGGAGGAAACTGAGACCAAGCGGGGTTGAGTCGCCATCTGGAGGTCACTGATGTGTTGAGTTTTCACACGAAGTCTGAGGAATATTGTCAGCATCACCAGAAACACAGACTAGGGGCCACACTGAGCACTGTGGTTGGGACGAGTGTTCCTACTGGGAGGTGGCAGAGTCTTTGAGAGACCTACGGGCAGGCGGCCTTGATGGTGACCTGGGGGTCCCTGGCCCCTCCCTCTCTCTTTGCCTCCTGCTTCCACAAGGTGGGTGGCCTCTCCATCACTCACACCTGCCATGATGTGTCACCTTGCCACAGGGCCACAGGGGCCTCCTCCTGCCAGCCAACCTAAATCCTTCAGAGGTGGCTTCAGGACTGTCCTCCAAATCAGCGGGGAATGAAGTCCACTTGATCCATCTGGCCTGAGGCCATTCTTGAGAAGCCAGACCTCCTGCACGGAGCACAGGCAAACACATTTCAAATGTGCCAGAGAGAGAAACGTGAGTGCAGTCACCATCTCACAGCCACGTCCTGGTGAGCCACAGGGGACATGCGCGATGGGGTCACTTAAGATACTTTGCCTAATGATGGTGCAGTTTGCCCGAGTGCATTCTACGATGTCCACCCAACGACGAAATCACATAACGTCACACAACAATGCATTTCTCAGATGGTGTCCCTCTTGTTGAGTGACATGTGGCTGGAATTTTAAAATAAGGAATTTTAGGATAATAGTTTTAAAACTTGGGTGAGAAGTGTCTGTCTGAGTAAAACTAGATGCATGATGATCCTGGCCCCATGCACCCAGGGGAATCTCTATGCAGAGACACCATGAAGCCCACCAAAGCCTGGGAGAAAGCCACCAACAGAGCCCCTTCCCTCCTCCACAAGCCGTTCCCTCCTCCCCCTCCCCTGCTCCCCTACCTACCCTCCCCTACCCCTCCCCCTCTTCCTTCCCCCTCCTCCTCCCCTTCTTCCTCCTCCCTCCTCCCCCCTCCTCCTCCCCCTCCTCTGCCTCCTCCTCCTCCCCCTCCTCCACTTCCTCCTCCTCCTGTCTCCCCTCCTCCTTCCCTTCTCTCTTCCTCAGCCTCCCTCTTCTTCCTCTCCTCCCCCTCCTCCTCCTCCTCCCCCTCCTCTGCCTCCTCCTCCTCCCCCTCCTCCACTTCCTCCTTCTGTCTCCCTCCTCCTTCCCTTCTCTCTTCCTCAGCCTCCCTCTCCTTCCCCTCCTCCCCTCCTCCTCCTCCCCCTCCTCTGCCTCCTCCTCCTCCCCCTCCTCCACTTCCTCCTCCTCCCTCTCCTCCTCCTCTCCTCCTGTCTCCCCTCCTCCTTCCCTTCTGTCTTTCTCAGCCTCCCTCTCCTTCCCCTCCTTCCCCTCCTCCCCTCCTCCTTCTCCTTTCCTTTCTTTATCTAACTTTTCAATTTTTATTTTGATTCTTCTTTAGTCCAAAAGTTAGATCTGATTGTTTTATATTTTCTGGGTATTTTATATCTTCCAAGTGCTTAGATCCATTTTAACTACATCACTGTTCTTTTCTGGTTTTATTGAGTAATGGTCAGAAGGTACCCTCTAAGTGACATCAATTTAAGAAGAACATATAGAGATTCTGTTTGTTAACTAATAAAAGTTTTTGTTAAATGTCCTATTAGCACTTTGCAATATTTTTAGTCTGATTTGGGGTGTCAAAAATGTCATAGTTGTTGAGTATACCAAGGCTGTTGGTCTTGTTACTCAAACTGTGAAATCTAATTTTTCTACTTAATCTACTTCTGAGATATGTGTTTTTGATTTTCCCAGTTTCTCCTCTAATTCATATATCTTGCTGTGGATATTTGGATGCTTTGTTGTGTTGTGATTTCTTTGGGAATGAACCTCTTATAATCAACACAGGATTGTCCCCTGTCCCACTAGGAGCACATGCTCTGAAATCACCTGGCTCCACACAAGGGTTGCTTCATTTCCTTGTTAGTGTTTCCTTATGCATCTCACGTACCTCTTAATAAACATGTCATTGGATTTTGGATGAGTCTCTTGTAAACAGCAAGCACTTAACCTACCAGGACGTGCCTCTTCTTGAGGAACTTAGCCTGTTGTTACGATTACTAATGTGCCTTCTCTTATCCCAGGGACTGTATTTTTAGGTCTTCAGTTTAACTGTGAAGATAAACCACTAGACAATGGACATAGGATGTCAAACTTCCAAGTTACTCAAGGAAAGAAAGAAAGAGGGAAGGATTTCCACCAATCAAGGACCAATAGAGAGAGACGGCCACCTACAAGGCAGCAGGATGGGGACCCAGCTGCGTCTGCCTCCTTCCACCCTTTGACTTCCCTCCTCTCCAGTGCCCGCAATGATTTCCTATGACTCCCTTGGAGTTAGCTATCGACAGCGTTTTCCTTCTGTTAACGTTGACGGTGAAGCCCACTCTCCCATGCTGCATGAAAGGTAACGTTACGTTCGCTTCACTGAAAACTTGCGGGCTCTGCCTAGAAATGCAAGGTGCCCCGTGTGGCCGAGAAACGGTGTGTTGGATCTCCTGCCAGGAGCCTGCACCACACAGGTCTCCGGCACAGGAGGTGAGCGCATTGGCTCACACCTCTTTGGAGAAGGAACTACATACATTGTCTTGGCAATGGAGCAAGTTTTGACTTTTGTGAAACTTTGGAAATTGGTCCCCTGTTTGTGGCTGTTTTATTCCAATAGCTGATGCTTTTTCCTTGTTTGAATTGAGGTCCACATTAATCAACAGGTATGCACTCTCTGGGAACTGTAGGGGTCCTGAGTTCCATTTCCTCAGAGTAACCCTCTCCCTGGGGCAGGATGTGCCCGTCTGAGGCTTCCCTTGGGTCAGGGATGGAAGCAGCTCCTGCTGAGGGCTGGGCCACCTCCCTGTGCCCCTCCAGGTCTCAGCTGCTGCAGCCCAGATACGCAGAGAAAGCTGGGCCCCAGAGAACCCTGCCTACATCATGTAGGGGGTGGGGGAAATGTGCCCAGGAAGCCCAGAAGGTGAGTTTTGCCAATTACAGCTGCTTTAGAATGTGCACTTTTCTGAATTACACATCCATGAAAATGCTGAGAGGAAAGTGGACGGAGGATGGGCTACCCTCGAGGTGCCTCCCTCACGGCGCCTTTGGATAAGGCATCCCGGGAGCCATGGGTCCACCTCTGTTGCGGGAAGAGACACTCTCCCCTCTGGTGGGCCTGGGCTCTGGGGCAGAAGCCCAGGGGAGCAGGGGTGAAGGCAGCAGGTGGGTGGGCAGCACACACCCCATTCTTGCTTTACAGGCCTGGGAAAATAGAAATGCGGGTCTGGATCATGGCTTGACTGCATCTCCCCCCTTGGAGAGGGAGAAAGAAACTCAAACAAGAGCTGGCTGGAGAGTGGGAGAGGGATCTCACCCGAGGGCCAGGCCAGCACACAGGGAGGCCCATGGTGCTCCGTGCCCAGCTCTTTGGCTGGCATGCGCCTGAGGGCTCTCTTTACCAAGCTCAGTCATCCGCACGTCCAGAGGGGCTGCAGCCTAGGCCTGGAATGGCCCCAGGGGCCCCGTGTTGGAGGCACCTCCACTGTTGAGTCTGCCTAGATGACAGCCACGTCCCGCAGGCTCCCCCGCCCTCCGTCAGGGGGGTCAGGGGTGCTCTGGGGCAGGACAGGAGGGTGCGGGAAGAGGTCGGGGTCTCGTTCAGGCACTTCTCCTTGGTGCAGCCCCTGCCCTGTGCCCCCGACTCTGTCCAGGTGGCCCCAGGAGCCACTCTGCTCCTGCCCCTGGGAGACCTGCCTGCGCCTGGGGGGCCCCTCTTGGCTGCTCTCTGGGTGCCCTGTGGCCTGCTCTGGCTCCATCTTCTGATCTGGGTGACAGGTCCCGTGCTAAACCCCTTGTATAAACCCTGGCCTGTCTCTGTTTTATGACTGGACCCTGGCTGCCACATGTCCCTCTGGTTTGAAGTCCCCCTGTGCCCTAGGGAGCTGGAGGGAGGCTGGGCAGTGGGTGCCAACACACTCACGTGGGAGAGGAGGCTCCAGGGTTCTGCTGCGCAGGGGGCCTGCTGCAGGCCACCGCAACGTGTTACGTCTTTGGGAAAATCTAGAAGAGAGTTCAAAGGTTCCCCATTCAAAGAGGTGATAAGAGTTTAATCATGAATCCTGCAAACACTTCAACAAAAGTGACATGGGTGACATAGGTCGGAAACCATAACCTAGAGCTTATTATTATTATTTTCATTAATATCATTATAATTGTGTGATTATTATATGATTATATTTTACATTATATAATTCTATTTATATGTGATCTACTATATTTGAATTTTTATAGATGTTCCACATCTGGGACGATGGGATAAAATGTTTAAGGGGATAGAAACACTCACTACCCCGATTTGATCATTACACATTGTACACAGGTAGAAGATTATCACACTGTGTGTCAGCCTCGAAAGCAACAGTAAATGCCGGGTATTTCCTGCATGCTGGGCTCTGTGCTGCTTGCTGGGGGTTGGAAGATATTAAATATCTTTGTCTTGAAATTTGGCAAAATCTGCCCAAGAAGATCCCCCCTGCCTCAGGCACCGAGTACCCTGGACTTCTGTGAATTTTGACTCCTGGACGGCACGGCTCCTAGCAGGTGGTATTTCAGAGGAGAGCCACCATGACTCCAGGGGGGTTGGATGTTGGATTCATTACTAGACGTGAGCTCTGACTCCCCTGCAACCCAGCCTGGTGGTCAGCTGAGGAGCTGACCCTGAGCCTCATGCAGGTTTGGGATTTTACATCATACGGGGCTCAGCTGTGGCCAGGGGGTCTGTGGCTCGACATAGGGAGCTGCTTGATGCTCCACCCCTGGCACTCTAAAGAGCATAAGTGTCCTAAGTCCCTTTATATTCTTGGAAGAAGCCGGTTCTGTATCACTGCCGAACATTCCAGCAGCAGATGCACAGGTCTTCAAGGTGGAGGGCAGCCCTTGAGATAGCACTGACCCCATCAGAGTGCCCAGCACCCCTTCTGAGCAGGCCACTGTATCTTCCCTACAGTGGGAGCTCCTGATGGGAACCAATTCCAGACGCTGGACTAGGAGGACCTTGTCAGAGACGTCCGTGCCCTGAGCTGTGGTTCCTAGGCAGGGCGCAGTGTGGCCTCCCCCTGGATCCCTGCGCTGTCCTCAGACAATTTGATGGATCATTTAGCATTTATCAGCCTCTGAAGCTCCTTGCCCAGAAGTGACACTTCGCTGGAATCAGAGTCTTTAAACGCTCGCAGGAGTGCCAGATGAGATGGGCGGGTGATTTATTAGGCTGCTGGGCCACTTGAGTTTCTTTGACTGCAGTGAAAATGCAGCTTATGCCCTGGAGGATGATAAATGACCCTCTCAGAGGAGCCAACCTCAGAGAGGGTCTCGTTCGGTTTGGTGGGTTGTGCGATTTCTTTGGCATAGAGCAAACTTCTTAATATTTCTTCTTTAGGGGGGAATCAAGGATCATTTGAGGGTTTAATAAAAGGTATGCACCTTCACTAGAAGGTGGATTTGCACATACTGTTGCATATAGTCCCTCTGAAAACAAAAGATCTGTGGGCCCCAGACCAGCGATTGCTAATATAGAACACGCATAGCCGATGTGTGCTGGAGAAAGTGGTGGATGCCCTGGGACACGTGTCCTACGATGCGGGCCCATGCCCTGGTTCTGCCTTGTGGGGGCACATCCCATATGCCCTGGACAGCTGGGTAGGACGCCCACATGTCAGTCTGCTCAGGCAAAAGGCCCCATCTTCTTTGTGCATTGCTTTCTTGGGAGATGGCTGAACCAGGTGACACCTGGCATTTTTCCACTTCATTGCAAGCATTTCAGTGTGGCTTGTGTTCCTATAGCTGCCTAGAACTGACCTTATCAAATTCACCAACAACCTCCGTCTTCCCAGGCCTGACATGTTTGTTCTTCATCTCTCGTGAGAGCTTTGCTGACACGGGCCTCTCCTCTCCTTCCCATTCTTGGTCCACCCTGGGCCTTCCTCCTGCTTCTCTGGCTGCTCCTCCCTAGTCTCTTTTTCAGGTTCCTTTTCTGCTCTCTGTTTCTAGAGCTTCGACCTGAGGTCTTATTTCTTCTTGAGCCACATTTGGTGTCTCAGTGGTTTCACCAGTTCTGTGGCTTTAAAATCCTCCTGGGTGCTGCCTCTCCATCCCTGGTCACCCTGGAGGACACTGGCTCTCACAACCCACCAGCCACGTGCAGTTGTAATTTGGGTGAATAAGCAACTTGGAATAAAGATACCTAAATGGAGTTCACGATTGCAACAAGGTGCCATTTTTTTGAGGTGAGGGAAACTGGCAGGGAACCAGGTTGGGGCTCCAGGGGAGTGGCGACCAGTTATCAACGGACCTTAATTTTTCATCTTTCACTTCGTCTGAAATTTCAGTCTGAGCTCTGTCTCCCGGACTGGTCCCTTTCCACTGGCTTTTCCCATCTCGGCCACTCGGGCCACGCACCTTCGTGGTCACAGGTGTGACGCTGAGGCTGCACCACTGGCCCTCCGGTGTCCTCTCTCACCCCTGCAGTTGTTCCTCTGCGACGGCCCCGGGACTTCCTAAGCACAGTCAGATCCCGGCCCATGCCTTGCGGTCTAAGCCAGTCGGGGTAGTAAACCAGCAACATGCTCACCAGGGTCTCTGTGCCCCTCCACCAGCTTCCTGTCACATGCTTCCAAGGTTCAGGGGTTTCTGTCTGTCGTTTAGACATGTGAGGCTCCTCTTCTCTGGGCCTAGAGAAATATGACACTCATTTTCACAAGTGTACCGCCTTAAGTGTCCAGTCAGATCGCAGATTCCTTGAGAGCAGGGACCCAATTTAATATAGAAAGCCACCGAGCCCAGGTCCAGCCTAGTGCAGAATTCGAAGGACAGGCGCTGCTGGAGCCTCGGTGTGTGGCAAGCGTGAGCTTGTGCCTCAGCCTCCTCACGTCTGCCTCCCTCCCTCTCCCTCGTGTCTGGGACAGGAACTTGCATGATTCACTTCACACATTGTTTTTGAGCACCTGGGAGGCTCTGAGTTAAGTACTTAGAGATTAGCAGAAGATAGACATGGAGACTGTTTCTCTTTTAGTTTAGAAACATGAGCCATGGCAGGCTGAGGATAGGAGCAGGGGTGGGGGACCCTTCAGCCCCAGTTGAGAGACATGTCAATGCAAACTTTCGGCTTTGGTAGGACTTCATCTTCCTAATGAAGTTTGAAAACTATCACAAGCTAACTTTATGGCTTTGGATTAGTAATTGACAAAATAGTGCCTTGGTTGCCTGCAAGAGTAAAGATAATTTCCCAAAGTGCTACATTCACTCCCGGGCTGTAGCTGGGAGAATCAAACTTAATGGAAAATAATGATATTCCTAACCGGAATAGACAACAGGCAAAGTGAGCCCTTGTTTATCTTCCTTCCCCAGATGGACATCTGCTTCGAGTTCCGTCTGAAACGCAGCAGAGCCATAAATCAGAGCACAATAAGAGAGAAAGTATTCCTCTCTTAGCCACAGACTCCTCTTTCAGATTCAAACACAAAAATTAGTAAGTGTGAGGCTGGTCTGTCGAAGTGTCATATTTGGGTTGGAGAATATTCCTTACATCTTTGCTTCAAAACTCTGCTAAAAATTTCCAGCTGGACTTGCTGGGTTATGACCCGAAGCTCCTTCCTAATGCCTGAGCAGTTGGCTACCAGGGCTAGACACTGGGCAGCAGCTGAGCTCTTCCAGTTCAGAAAGCGAGCCCAAGTGTTCCTGTGAATTTTAAGTCAGTGATGAAGGAGCAGAATAACTTGGTTCATCTTAGATAGTACGAGGATATTGCCTTCTGGCTAAAAATCATAAGGGGCTATGGCAACGAGAGTCCTAATGTTACTTAATAATACGTAAGTCTGTATTTTTTTTCTACTTTGTGCAAATAGCAATAGGGAGACTCAGGGAAGGGGAAACCTGGGCACCTGCGAGCTCTCCTTGCTGTCTGGAAGGTGGAGACAGCTGGAAGCCTGTCCCGAGGGCCTCCCCGCTCCATTTAGTTTATTGTAAAACACACATAAAATTCACCGTCTTCAACATTTTAAGTGCACAGTTTTGTAGTGCTACCTAAGCGCACTCACAGTTGCCCGACAGTCCCCTCCGTCCGTCTCCACGACTCTTCATCTTGCAGAACTGAACTTCTGCACCTGGTAAGCAGCGGCCCTTGGTTCCCAGCTTCCAGCCCCTGGGAGCCTCATTCCGCTTCCTGTCCCTGGTTGTGACTGCTCCGAGGCCGTCACTGTGTGCCATCCGAAGGGGCTGGTCTTTTTTGCAGGTGGCTTATCCTATTAGCACGATGCTCCAGGTTTGTCCCCGCCGGAGCTTGTCATGTTCCTCCCTCTTCGGGGCCGAGTGCTGGTCCACGGTGTGAACGCTCTATGCTTTGCTCATCCACACATTGAAGGACTCTTGGGTTGTTCTACATTTTTAATATTTTTGAAAAACCACCTGGTGACACGGCTTCACATCCCCCTGCAGGACACAGGGTTCCGGGCTCCCCTCCTTGTCAGCTCACCTTCTGCCTTGATGGAAACCCTCCTGAGGAGCGCCAGTCATTACCATCTTGATTTGCGTTTCCCTGGTGATCGGTGAAGAGAGGCATTTTCCACGGGCTTATTGGCCATTTTATTTCTTCTTTGGAGAAATTGAAGTCCTTTGTCTATTTTTGAATCTGGTTGTTGTTTTGCTTTTTTTGTTATTGTGTTTTAGGAGTTCTCTATATATTCTGGGTATTAATCTCTTGTCGGACGTTTGACCTGCAAGTGTTTCTTTTTATTCTGCTGATATTGTCCTTCAGTGTGCAAAAGTCACAATTTGCAGCAAGCATGACTTCCCAATTCTTTCTCTTGTTGCCTTTAGTGCCGTGTCCAAGACGTCACGCTGAGTCCAGCTCTGTGGCACTTCTTCCAGGAGTCTCCTAGTTTCGGGTCTTTGTTCAGCCTTTGATCTGCTTTGTGTTGGCTTTAATGTGTGGAGGTGGGTAGGGTCCAGCTTCGTCCTCTTGCACAGAGTGTCCAGTGTTCCCAGGGCCTCTCCACCCTGGCTGTGCTCCTGAGGAATAGTCTTAGCACTTGACTGTCTATGTGAGGGTTTCTCTCCAGGCTCCCATGCTATCCCATTGGTCTATCTTTCTCTCTGTCTTTTTAATTTTTACTTTAATTTTTACCATGCTAGGGTCAGGACCTGGGTTTGTGCATGCCTGCAACCACTAAGCTACATCCTTAGCCTATCGATACTTTTCTCTTTATGCCAGGACAACACTGTTTGGATTATTATCACTTTGTAGAGTGTTTCCAAATCAGCAGCTGTGAGTACTCTAGCTTTGTTCTTATTTCTGGGATTATTTGGGTTATTTGAAATCTCTTGAGATTCCACACAAATTTTGAGATAGGGTTTTCTAATTTAAATTTCTGCAAAAAAATTTGGGATTTTGATATGGATTGCATAAATCCATAGATTGCTTTGGGTAGTATTGACATCTTAATGCTATTCCTGCTAATTTCTTATTTTAATAGTTCTAGTAACTTATTTTTTTGTGTGTGATATCATATCATCATATCACATCATATGTAAACACAGATCTTTTTATTTCTTCCTTTCAAATTTGGATTCCTTTTATTTCTTTTTCTTGCCTCATTTCTCTGGCTAGAATTTCTTGGGCTGGGCTGAATAGAAGTGGTGAAAGTGGGCATCCTTGACTTGTTCCTGATCCGAGAGGAAAAGTCTTTTAGCACGGAGAACAGCAATCACCGTGGGATTTTTATACAGCTTTTGCTACATTGAGAGTTTCCTTTTACTCTTACCTGAGTATTTTTATTGTGAAAGCTGAACAACTTTGTCGGATACTTAGGCTATGGCCATTGAGATGATCATGTGGTTCCCCCGTCCTTCGGTTAATGTGGTATAGTACACTGACCAGTTTTAATTTAATGTTGATGGTCCTTGCAACCAAGGAATAATTCCTTCCTGGCCACGTGCGTAACCTTTTTACTGTGCTCTGAACTCACTTTGCCAGTATCTTGGGATTTTTGCATCAATGTTTGTAGAAGATGCTTGTCTGTGGTTTTCTTGTCTTGTCCCTTGTCTGACTTTGACATCAGGGCAGCGCTGGCCTCACAGTGAGCCGTGAAGTGTTCCCTTCTTTCCTTTCTTTCTTGATAAGTTTGACGAGGATTGATATAAGTTCTTAAAGAACTCACTGTGGAAACCACCAGACCCAGAGCTTTTTTCGATGGGAAACTTTTTATTACTGATTGAATCCTCGACTACTTTTATGTCTAGTTGGATTTTCTAGTTCTTGCAGTTAGTCTCGGTAGGTTTTGTGTTTCTGGGAACTTGTCCATTTTATGTAGATCATCCAGTTTGTTGGTAGACCACTGTGCATAGTACTCTCTGTTTAAAAAATGGATACATAATATATGTACAGATTTATGGGGTACAGTGTGATGTTCTGATACATGTATACATTGTGCAATAATCAAATCAGGGTAATCATTGTATCCATCACTTCAAATACTGATCATTTCTTTGAGGTGAAACATCTAAAATCCTTATGTTGAGTGAAGAAAGCCAGCCATGGAAAGACAAAGAGTGCAGGCCATCACTGCTGTGTGGAGTCTACAAAGGTCGATGTCATCACCTAGAGAGCAGACAGTGGTTCCCAGGGCCACAGAGGGGGCGGGGAGTTGACGGGGAGAGACGGGTCAACGTGGCGGGGCTCCTTCTGGTGGTCAGCTCATAGAGCGGTCTTCTCATCCGTCTCGTTTCTGTAGAGCCAGTGGCAGTGTCCCTACTTTCATTTCTGATCTTAGAAAAGTTTGAATCTTGTTTCTTTCCTCCCCCCATCTCCCCCCCACCCATGGCCCATCTGGCAAAATATTTGTCAATTCTGTTGATACTTTCAAAGAACCAACACTTGGTCTCATTGATTTTTCTCTAATGTTTTTCGGTTCTATTTGTTTCTTTTGCTCTAATCTTTACTCTTCACTTTCTCCTGCTAGCTCTGGGCTTAGTTTGTTTTTTATTTTTCTGATTCCTTTTGAGATATAAAGCTAGGTTGTTGATATGTTTTTTAATGTAAGTTTTCGTACCGATTCATTTCCCTCTTAGCATCAATTCCATTGCACCTCGTATGTCTGGGTTTGTAGGTGTCTGTTTTCACACACTCTAAGGGTGCTCTAATTTCCTTTGTGGTTTCTTCTTTGATCCTTCAAGACCAGTTTTACTTATGTTGCTGGTCTGCTTCTCCCATGGTGGTGGGAGAGGATGCCGTCCCTGTGCCGTTTAAGATGGTTGGACCCTAACTCGTGAGCTAGGGTCTGGTGTGCCCTGGGGAACGACCCAGGTGCACTTAAGAGGCATGTGCATGCGGCGGCTGCTGGTGACATGCCAGGTGCCTGTTGGACCTGTGGCATACTGTGTCCCTTAAGGCCCTCTTCCTCCCTCCTGTCCCATTGCTCCACCGTTACTGGGAGTGGACGTTGAAGTCTGCGGCGTCACTGTAGGGCTGTCTGTCTCTTCACGTGTGTCCAATTTTGTTTCATGTTGGGATGGTCTGTTGTGAGGTGCTCAGAAGTGCTAGTCATTGTGACTTCCTGGTGATACGTGTCCTTGGTTTCTCGTCACTTTTTAAACTAAAAGTCTCTGTCTGGTGCTGGCGTAGCACCTCTGCTGTCCTTTGTCACTGTTTCCATGAACTGTCTCCTTTTACTCCTCCACTTCCACTTGGACTTTGGAACTAATGGGGGTCTCTTGTAGACAGCGCTGAACTGGATTATGTGCTTTGATCCATCCTTCCAGTCTCCGTCTTTGGATTGGAGAGTTTAGTTCATTCCATTTAAAGACATTACTGGTAGGGAAAGAAAATACATTTGTTATTTTGATATTTGCTTTCTGTATACATGACAGCTTTTTGGTCCCTCATTTCCTAAATTACTATCTTTTCTGTTTAATTTTTTTTTTGGTTTTTTTTTAGTGAAATGTTGAAACACTTCATCATTTTTTGTGCGTGGACTCCATGGCTGGTTATTTGTTGTTACCATGGAGATTACACTTAGCATCGCAGAGTCACTCTCATTGGAATTTAGAGCACTTTACCTTCAGTAACACACACACTCGGCTCCTTTACAGCTCCATCCTCCGTCCTTCCAAATGTGGGCGCCACAGAATTACATCCTGAGATTCGGTGCACCTCAAGACAGACTGGTTCTTCTGAATGCATTGGTCTCTCAAATTATGAGCAATGAACTAATACTCGCTCTTAGACTAGTTAATTCTTTTGCAAAAATGCCTTGGTCTCTTAAGTCATGTGGAAAGCAAACACTGAAGTCACCGACTGCATTGGGACAACACTGGCCGTTTTGGCTGCTCAGCATGAGGTTTTGAGGTCTTTATTTCTTCATGCATCTTGGATCACTGTCTGGTGTCCTTTCGTTCCACCTGCTGGGCTCTCCACCTGCTGGGCTCTCTTGACTGTTTCTCATGGGGCAGGTCTAGTGGTTGTGAAAGCCTCCTTGTCACCTCTAAAGGACAATGTTGTTGATCATGGGGTTCTTGGTGGATGGTCTTTTTCTTTTAGCACTTGAAATGGTTGCCTGTGGCCTCCGGGCTCCAGAGCTTCTGATGGGAACTTGCCGTGAGTCCGTGAGGATCCCTTGTGTGGAGCAAGCTGCTTCTCTCCTGCTGTTCTTGAGGCTCTGTCTCTGACTTTCAGAAGTCGGGTTGTGATGTGTGTTGACGTGGGTCTCTTTGAGTCCATCTTTCCTGAAACTTGTTGAGCTTCTTGGAAGTCTGTATTCCTGTTTTCTCAAATCTGGGGATTTTTCAGCCATTATTTCTCTGTCCTTCTTCCCCACCGCCCTCCTTTCTCTGCCTTCTCCTGTCCTGAATGTGCTGGTTCTTTCCTGGTGTCCCACCGACCCATCAGCTCTGCTCACCTTAATCATTTCCTATTCTTGTCCCTCATACTGAACAATTTCCCTGGCCCTCTTCCTGCTTGCTGGTCCTCCCTGGTCCTTGATCAAATGTGCTTTGAATCTCCCTAGGGATTTTCAAATGTCAATTACTGCACTTTTCAGCTTGAGAATTTCTCCTTTGGTTTCTTTTAGGTTTACTCTCTATCTCTTTATTGGTATTTCCACTTTGTTGATCCGTTACTTTCCTCATACCGTCCTGTAGTTTTTTAAGCATCTTGAAGACAGTTATTTTGAAGTCTTTATCTAGTCAACCTGCTGTCAGGTCTTTTCAGGGACAGCTTCTGTTGATTTTATGTTGTCCATCTGAATGTGCCATACTTCTCCATCTCTTGGTATACTTTATGATATTTTTATTGTTGTTAAAAACTGGACATTTGAACCTAATAATGTGGTGACTCTGGAAAGCAGCTTCTCCTCCGTCCCAGAGTTTGATGTGATTTGTTATTGTTTTTGATGATTGAAGGCTGTCTCTGTGCTCTAGGATCAGCCTGAGGTGCAGACTTGGGGCTTTTCCAGTCTTTTATGAGCCGGCACCATTTCCTACCATGCATCATGATTTTCCCTCTTTATGAAGTTGCCTTTGAATGTCCAGCTCCTGCCTGGCCATCGGTCTTCCTCCCTCTCCACTTCTCATTCTGAGTCTCGTCCTTTCTCATCTGGAGAAGAGTCAGCTCTGCACGGTGCCCTGCTCCATCACCTGCTGTGCCTGCCTTCGGAGCCGCTGGGGCCACCGCATCAGAAGGGCTCTCTCCACCCTGACTCTCTCTCATGGGGTGCTCACGGACCTGCTGCCAAGGGACCTGCTCCCCACACTGATTTCTATTTTCTATGAAACCTGACTCATGAAGTTGTTCCTGTCTGCAATCTTGGAAGTCTCTTGGGATGTGCTTGGGAAGTTTTAATATTGATGAACTATAACATGCGAATGTCAGGGGACTGAAGCAATAGATACATAAGGCGCACCGTCATGAGTCTCAAAGCCATGCCTGATCTGTGGAGTGCGCTCTGCATGTTTGCAATTTACCCATTTCGTCTTAAATTGTCCCTCTGTTGAGGCTTCCAACCACGACACAGTGGACAGGTCCAGTGCAGGACCCCCTGAGCCCTTCAGAACAGGTGTGGTTAGGGTGCAGTTTTTCCTGCTTACCTTTTTATAGAGCCTATAACCACAGGTAAGATTACATCCCCAGCAGCAGCCCATAATTAAGTAGGCTACTGTTTTGGTTTTTTTTTCAGAATAATATATATGTTCACGATAAGTGAGGAAAATAGGCTATAAATTGCTTTCTTTTGGTTCTGTTCAAAGTGCTGCCAGAAAGTTAAGAAAAAAAGTGGACTATTTTTAAAGAGGTTCTTGAATTTTGGAATTGTGAATATGGGATTATTCACCTGTATTAGGCATTGTTCTAAAGAGAAACAGAACATCTCCTTACTACCTATTATCTATCTACCCTCTATTCATCTATCATCTATCTACCTATTATCTATCTATCTATCATCTATCATCCACCTACCTACCTACCTACCTACCTACCTACCTATCACTTGTAGGTCTTCTATATCAGAAATTCCCAATAGAAACATAAGGCAGGCCACACAGACCATTTAAAAAATTTCAGTAGATACCTCGGTGCTCTGAGAAAAAGAATAAAAAAAGAAATAAATTTAATCATATATTTTATGCAACCCAATACATAAAGTCTTTTTAACATGTCACCAACATAGAATTCTTAAGGAGCTATTTTACGTTATCTTCTTTGGCCCGAGTCACTGAAGGGCTGTGAGGTTTGCACTTGTGGTGCATCTCGGGCCTATGTCCTAGGGGTCACCTGTGGCTCCCAGGGACTGTCCTGAGCGGCAGGCCAGGGAGGCTTTCCTCGGGGGGTGACCCCACGGTCTGGCGGTAGCAGGGCAGGACAGATGACCTGAGCTGCCCGTCAGGCTGCAGCGTGTCCTTCTTCCTACCTCCTCGGCTCAGGCAGAACCGGCAGCAGTTCCACCCGAGAGCCTGCTTACTGCAGACCTTGGCGATTAGTGGTAACTCCAGGGACTCAGCCACAGCCAGAGTCACCTGTGGGTACTTCCTTTCCCTGGACGTTGGCCCTGCCGTCCTGCATGCCTTGGCCGTCCGAACCTCAGGGTGTTATTTTCCTAGACCCAGGACTCGGCTGGAAACTATCGGCTTCTCTGCCTCTTTACGCTGTCAGGGGAACAGTGAGTGGTTAGATGGTGGGCTTGGGTTCATGATGTTGACCTGCTCCTGGCCACAGAGCAGTTCCTGCAGCCTTCAAACCAGAGATTTTGGTATTTTGCCAATATTTTCTGATGTATTACTATTATGATTTTTTAGGAAGCATGTTGCTCACTAGGAACCTTGTCACCAGAGCTCAGATGCACATGTGACAGTTCATGACTGCTCTTTCTCAATTCTAACAGAAACTGTTCTAGAACATTTCTTAAAATGTCTTCCATGCAACCCTGGTACCAAGAGGATTCTCTAGGTTCCTCTGTTAGAGTAAGGGCAGGAGGTTAAAGCATACTCGTGTTGGATGAGCAAAGAGACGGAACAGAGGACGGAGTGTCGGTCGCCCAGAGCTCAGCAGCAGGAGGGAGCAGCTTGCAGAGCTTCGGGAGGAGCCAGAAGCACGAGGGAGATGTCTGGGGGGCATTCCTTAGAGGGGACAGGCCCCAGACTTCTCTTCCTCCCAGATGGAGCCTCTCATCGCCAGGGCGTCTAATAGGCCAAAATCTACTGGAAATCCAGAAGCCCAGCGGATCTGGGAAACATGCTTCTCTGCGATTCAGAGCAGACAAAGGAGGGGTGTCTCTGACAGCCTGTCATCCAAATGCCAGCCCAGTTGTCAGAGGCGGCTGGAAACACTTTCCATCCATTGCTGGTCCTGGGTGATGCGATGGATAGGAAGGTGCCTGTGGACAGTCAGAGGATGCAACAGCACTCGGACGGAAAGGGCTCCGAGATGTGCAAAGAGAATTATGGAGACTTAGGGGCTTGCTGCATCACCAGAGGTGTGGAGCGGAGGAGGGTGCCCTCCGTGTGGAAAGAGGGTCCTACCAGCTCCCCCATGACGGCATGGAGGGGGAGCGTTTACGTGCTCTCCGTCTCCCTGGACTTTTCTGGGTGAAGCCGTGATACTCGCTCTCCTAGTAGCATTCCTCAGTAGACCTAGATTGACCTAGACTGACCTGAGCTCTGGTTTCTGCCCTAGTCAAGCTGGGATCTCAGTGTTTTATTCCATTTTTATGTTAAAGTCTCACAAACAGTACTTTTGAAATACAGCTGAATACTAATCCCCATTTTGAAAATTCATAACGCAGACCAGCACACTAAAGCTCAAAGCTTAAAGAAATTAATTTAGCTTTATTCAATAGAATCTTTCCAGATGTATACAGACTCAGAACATGTTTTCATCAGGACACATTATTAATTTTATCTGGACTGGTTTCTCTAGCAGCATTGGATTAGGTGAATCCCGCGTGTCCTCAAAGTCATTCAATTTTGTCCGTAATCAGCTCACAAATCCAACTAATCCCGTCCACCACTGCTTTTGCACACAAGTCTTCAGCTGGAGGAAAGTCTTGTCTGTTTTTCTGCGGCACCCCCTGTGGTGTTCTTTTGCCAACGTGTCCAGCGCAAGGATCATTCCCACCTCTTTGTCCAGATCCAAATCTCCTAGAAATCTCTCTTCACCTTGACTACCTAAGTTTTTGGCCTGGGCTCATACCTTCTACTTATTTGTTTAACTAAGTTTATTTTTAAATCTAATAACACAAGAACACACAAAGCCTGCCCATTAAGGGGAGCCCTGGGAAGTTGTGGCGGTGAAAACGTTGTGTGATGTGTAGACCTGGTTGACGTGTCCGTCCCCTGAAACACTCGTACTCTCTTCCTTCTGGCTTGTCTGCTCCTACATGTGATGAAGCCCTGGGACCTCTGCACCTAGCCTCATGTGCTCCATTCTTTGGTTAGCAGGGTGGTTACTACTTGGAGACATTTGGTCAGCACCACGAATCCCAACTGCAGCCTCCTCCTCTCTCAGCTCTGGCTGTTCTCTGGTGATGGATAGAGACTGACCTGAGACCTCAGCTTCCTGTCTGCAAAATGGGCATGTCCAGCCTCCCCTGGCCTGCACAGCCTCACCTGGCCTACCCGGCCTCACCTGGCCTGCACAGCCTAACCTAGCTGGCCTATCTGAACTGGCCTACAAGTCTCATCTGTACAGTTCACCTGGCTGGCCCATTCTCATCTGGCCTGCACAGCCTCACCTGGTCAGCCTAGCCTCACCTGTCCTAGAGCCTCCCCTGGCCTGCAGACAGAAGGAGGGGGGCTGTGACTCAAACCCCCATTGCACAGCTGTCTCCCCAACAGCACACTCGCCTCCCCTCTCAGAAATCAGATTCTTGTGAAACTTTTGACACCAGTTTTGGAATTTGGTTATTTATTACCTTTTAAAATCTGCCGCTTTATAAATGTCCTTTCTTTAATTAAGTCATAAATTCAGAGCTTAAGTCAAGAGTACAGACAGCTCTAAAAAATATGGGTTGCTTTCTTCCAGGTAGCTGGGGACGATGACCGCTGCCCAAGTTCACTTGTTACCATAATACACCCCCCCCCCAGAAAAAGAGACAAAACCTATAAAACTTCACGAAACCAGGCTCTGCTGAAGCCTCTGAGGCTGGCAAAGGGTCTCACGACCACTGTGAGCAGCAGCCCTCAGACTGTTCCCAGACCAGCACCAGAAGGACCAGGCTGCTCTGGGGAGGGATGACCCTGTGAGGGACCACAGCGTCGAGTACAGGGAGGAGCCCGTCAGCATGTGGCTCTGGTGGTGGCCTTCAGAGGTCTAGCTTCTGAGGCCAGAGGACAAAGGTGGCTGGTGGTAAAAATAATCAGGGACTGAAAGAAAAAAATCAAGATTCTATAAGACAAAGTGGTCTAAAATCAGAGGGCACGGACCACTCGGTGAGCCCCGAATCCCCACCTAGAGCAGGGCTGCGCTCTGCAGACGGGGGACCCCGCACCAGCAGGGGAGGACCCCGTAAGTCAGCACAGATATGTGCCGCGAGACTGAGAGCCTGCAGGAGGTCACCAAGGGGCGCAAAGGCAGGTGCACCGCGGTTCAGAGAGCTTCTCCCCTGGCGACAACCGTGAAGGAAAACAGGACGGCCGGACAGGACCCAGAGAGAGGTGGACACTCAAGAGCCACTGTGAGCCGGAAACCCAAACATCAGAAATGGAAATGGACGGAAGAGGCAGAAAGAGCTGATTGACCTCCACAAGGGAATGAAGGGAGAATCCCCAGGTCAGGTCAGAGCCAAGGTGCCACAGACGAAAGGCCAGAGCTGAGTGAGAGAGAGCAGAACTTACAGGTGCAAGGAAGGAAAATGCAGTCCAGAGGATCCCAAGGAAAGTGGGGGCCAGGAGACACACAAGCGGCAGACAACGAACACGGATTAAAGTGAAAACCACACAGGGAGGCAGAACTGGTACTTAAATTCTAATCCGAGAAGATTTCCAGGGATAAAATAAGACCCAAGTTTAGGCAGTGGAAGAGCACCCAAATTCCCAGGGAGAGGGAAGGGTCTGTCTCCTGGCCACACTCTCAGACTTCATCTGAGAAAACCATCTTGGGGCTCACAGCTGAGTAATGTCAGGGAGCAAAGGAGCCATTGTAATTAGAACAAAAATGGCCTGACGAAGCAGAGTCCGCAGAGTTTTTAGAAAGTGAAGTAAGCTGTGGGGGGTGGCCACACCTGTAATCCCAGCTACTAGGAGGCTGGGAAAGGAGGACTGCAAGTTTGAGGCCAGCCTTAGAAACTTACTGAGACCAGATCTCAAAACAAAGAACAAAAAGGTGTGGGCTGGAGCTCCATGGTAGAGCATCTGGACTAATCCCCAGTACCTGCCCTGCTACCTGCACACATGAAAGAAAGTGTGAAAGGGCCTTTCTCTTCAGTCAAACTATCAAGTGCCAGAATTATAGAAAGTGGTTTTAGTTACACAATAATGCAGTGATTGTGTGTCTACGACCCCTGGTGGTGTGGTGTGAACTGATCAATAAAATCAGTAACATTGTAAGTTACAGGTTGTAGATTAGTAAAAAATATAGTTATAGATATAAGATTTTGATAAGTAAGATAAGACAATTATAAAGCAAGAACCATCATAGGCAGGCCTAAGACTCCGTTGTGCTGCCTTCTAAAACAAACAACAACAACAAAAACAACAACAACAACAACAAAACAGTTACAAGGGCTGTTTCTGAGAAACTGAAATAAAAGCTGTTTTCTTATAAACAAAAAATTGTTTTGTGTACTTTGTATCCCACAAACTGTGCTCAACCCAGGATACGGTGGTCTTGGTGACCTGTATGTCTTTGAAGTATATTCTCGCCCCTGCTGACCACCTGCTGGAACCCAGGATATGGTTGTCCAACACCTGCTTAAACCCAAGATGCGCTGTCGGAGTTGCTCTGCTCACTGCTGGTTCAGCCTCTAGGACCGATTTGCTTGCATGACGCTAAGGAAAGCCCCTGGGCTGTGGTTTTTGTCCTTAAATTCCCAAGACACAGGCCAGGAAGCTGCTGTTCTCCCACAGAGCTTCAGTCTCTCCGGGTGGGTGACCGTCCCTGGCCAGGCAAATAAAGCTCTCTTTGATTAGAATTTGACTTGGAGTGTCTTCTGAGCGGCCCCCATAACACTGTGAGTGGCATTTCAACAGCAGATGACCAGGAGCCTTCAGCAGAGGGGGCAACGGTGCCTCCGGCCATGAGTGCAGCTGTGTGTCAGACGAAGACCAGGGCCGAGGCAAGGAAGGGTCACACGTCACGGAAGTGTCAACACCGTGGCTTACAGACAGAGGGACAGGCAGAAGGAAGAAGCTAATGTATTGTCTTTTAGAAACTACGAGGGTGTTGAAGATCAGATGGCGGGAAGTCACCTAGGAGGCTGGAGAGCCGAGGACACTAAGCAGGGCACAGGCGAAGGCACACACAACAGCAGAGAGGCACAGAGACCTAAGCTGGGGGCGGGGCTGGGGCTCAGTGGGGAGCGCTCGCCTGGCACCTCGAGGTGCTGGGTTCCATCCTCAGCACCACATAAAGATAAATAAATAAAATAGAGGCATTGTGTCCATCCGCAACAGGGAAAAATATTTTAAAATGAAGAGCTAAACGTGTGTTGTGGGGAGAAAGGAGCATGGCAAAGCAATGACAAGATGGGGTGGTGGCCCAGGCCTGTGACCCAGGAACCCCGGGGAGTGGGGCAGGAGGATGGCACGTTCCAGGGTGGCCTTGAGGAGGTGTGAGGGCTTGCCTGGACAGGGATCGCCAGCCCAGCCAGGAGGCGGGGCAGCCGGCTGCCATTTAGGCCATCTGATGTTGAAAGGTTAATAAAATAGGTACTTGTCACTCCATTTTTCTATATGCTTAACAAAACACTGTTAAAATCCTGAGAACTGTTTGCTAATCTTGTTCCCAGAATGTGCTGTCCCCAACTGCCAAACTGCAGGATGCACTTCCTCACTCGGTTGCAGGCAAACTGCTCACTCGCCCTGACCCATCAATGAACTTCCCTCCCTGCCCTCTCCAAGGAAAGTATATAAGCTCTGCCTAAGCTGTTCTCAGGGCTCTATCTCTCTTTGCTCTATTCAAGTGAGCACTGAGCCCCAGCATGCTGGTACTCAAATAAACCCTTTTGCTGTTGCATGAGGCAGTCTCTTGGTGGTCTCTTCCTCTGACGTTTCACCGGTCCCTTACATTTGATGCATTGGCTGGGAAGAGCGCATTGCTGAACAGGGAGACACACCAACAGACTCCTTTAGGGGGTAAGTAAGGCGCCTCTTCCTCTTCTTCTTTTCTTCTTCTTCTTCTTCTCCTCCTTTTTCTCCTTCTTGTTTTTCCTTTGCGATCGCTCAGAGTCTGATTTTTGGCTCAACGAAAAGCTCTCAGAACCTTCTGGTTTTTCGGTTTGGGTTGGCAGAATGTGATTGCTAGTGGAGAGCGTAAGCTTCCCTGGCAGTGGTGGACAGACGTGTCCAGAAGCCATAGACCACGTATTTCAAGGGACGCTTTGAAAGACTCTTGGGGGGACGGAGGTGCCCCCATCTGGGAGGGACAAAGGTGCCCTCATCTTTTATATTCTGCTGCCAACCCGTCTGGTCTTGCCGGCAATTCTTTCTCTCAGGTTGAATTCACTGTCTGTTTTAATCTTTTCCTCTAAACTTGTGTTACACGTTTACTGTGTATGTCCATGTTTGTATGATTGTGTCACGTTTGTATTGTCTCTGTTTGAGTAGCTCCCAGTATGGGACAAAGCCATTCCACACCTCTGTCCCTGACCCTTGATCACTGGACTAAAGTCCGCTTAAGGGCTCAAAACCTTTCTTTTTCAGTAAAACGCCGGACCTGGCAGACTCTCTGTGCCTCAGAATGGCCCGCCTTTGGAATTGGATGGCCTCCAGAAGGATCTTTCTACTTCCCACTAATTTAAAGAGTCAGAGATATTGTCTTTGTCTTTCAGCCGGGACCACATAGCCATCCAGATCAACAGCCGTATATCTTAACTTGGCAGGACCTCTACAGATCTCCTCCTCCATGGGTGAAGCTGCTTCACCCTGCCCCTGCTCCTACTTCTTCCCCCACAATTCTGTCTCTCAAACCCTCTGCTCCTCCTCCTCCTCCACCCTCTGTTCTCCCTAAATCTCAAGATTTGACTCTACTGGACTCTCCTCCCCCTCCTTATCCCCTGCCCTCGTCCCCCAACCCCCAACACCCTCTAAGTGATTCCCCTGCTGCTGACTCAGCCTCTCCACCATTGGAGAAAGCTGAGCCGGCCCAATACCCTCCAGATGACTCCCCCATGGCACACACAGCCCCTCCTCCCCTGGAAGAAACTGGCCCGGCTAAAAGAACTCAAAGAACCCGCCGACGTTTTCACACCAGCCTACTTGGGATGACTGCCAACAACTCCTAGGGACTCTCTTCATGACAGAGGAACAAAAGAGAATCCTCCTGGAAGCTAAAAAAAAATATCCTCGGACCAGATGGGCAACCGACACAACTTCCCCTTGAACCGACCCTACTGGGACCCCAACACCTTTGAAGGTAGGGAGCATCTGTCCACTTATCACTGGGCTCTAATAGCGGGTCTCCGAGCAGCCGCTAGACCGCCAACTAATTTGACCAAGGTAAGAGAGAAACTGAGGAAGAGAAGGAACAAAGGAGGGAGAAAGAAAGGGAGCAAAGGGAGGATGAAAGAAGCAAAAGACAGACTGATGCATTGACTAAGGTCCTGGTCACAACAACAAATAGGCCAAAAGTTAGGAGACAGGGAGACAGAAAGGGATACCTGGGCCCACGCCAGAAGCCACACCTGGCCTCAGATCAATATGCCTACGGTAGAGAAAAAGGACACTAAGTCAAAGAGTGCCCTAGAAGGAAACAGCCATGCCAGCCAGCCATTCTAACTCTGGAGGATGACTAGGAAAGTCGGGGCTCAGATCCCCTCCCCAAGCTCAGGGTAACTTTTGAAGTGGAGGGGACCCCAGGAAACTTTGAAGTGGATACAGGGGCAGTATACTCAGCCCCTAAGGCCCCATTGGGCCCTCTATCAACTAAAAGGTCTCTAGTTCAAGGGGCTAACAGCAGTAAATATCGGGCTTGGACAACTAGGAGGACCATGGACCTGGGAAAAGGAAAAATCCATCACTCCTTCCTAGTGATCTCAGAATGCCCAGCCCCATTGATGGGCAAAAATCTGCTCATCAAACTCCAGGCCAGAATAACTTTTAACCCTGAAGGCCCCCAAATGAAATTTCTAAATCCTTCAGTAAAAACTCCTATAGTCATGGCTTTAACTATGTCAGTAAAAGATGAACACCAACTCTTCACACCACCACCCCCCCCCCAAGATCTGGGCAAAAACTGCTGGGTTAGGCCTAGCCAAAAAACAACCTCCAATAACAGTGAAGTTAAAAACCTCAGCCTCCCCAATTAATATTAAACAATATCCTCTGAGCAAAGAAGCTAAAGATGGGATAAGGCCCCATATTCAGAAATATCTGGCCTTAGGGGTCCTAAGGCCCTGTCAATCGGCCTGGAACACTCCCCTGCTACCAGTAAGAAAGCCAGGAACTGGGGACTATTGCCCTGTTCAAGACCTAAGAGAGATCAACCACAGAGTGCAGGACATTCACCCCACAGAACCTAATCCGTACAATCTGCTTAGCACCCTGAACCCTGAACGAAAATGGTATACTGTCCTAGACTTAAAAGATGCTTTCTTTTGCTTGCCTCTGCATAAAGATAGTCAGTTGCTGTTTGCTTTTGAGTGGGTAGACCCAGAAACTGGAACGTCTGATCAACTAACTTGGACCAGACTCCCACAGGGGTTCAAAAACTCCCCCACTCTCTTTGATGAAGCCCTCCACAGAGATCTCAATAACTTCAGAACCATGCACCCCGAAGTCACCCTACTTCAATATGTGGATGACCTGCTACTGGCAGCAGACACCAAGGAAAACTGTGAGTCTGGACCGAAGCACTATTATCTGAGCTTGCTCGACTTGGGTATAGAGCTTCTGCCAAAAAGGCCCAAATTTGCCAGCAAGAAGTAATCTTCCTGGACTATTCCCTTAGGGGCAATAAACAATGGCTCACTGAGCCCAGAAAACAAACCGTTGTGCAGATACCACCCCCATCTAACAAGAGGGCAAATGAAGAAGCTAAATTGGCAGCCCTAAACGGAGTAACCATGTTAACACTTTCCACACCGGGGGCACATAAGGACACTAACACTGAACTCCTCGACTTTACTGAGCCCATCCTGCAATTTCAGAAAGCCCTACACTACATTAAAAATGTACATCAACTCACTCACCTTGGTTCAAAGAAATTGCAGGCAATCCTGAAGGATCAAGAACAGAGTTTTCCACTAACCGGCTCACAGCGAAAAAAAATTAGCTGAACAAGTAACAAAAGCCTGTTGGGTCTATCAATTGGTTAATGCTTACCCTTCCAAGCTCCCTGTAGGAAGGTGCCTTCGAGGAACCAGACCAGGACTATTTTGGGAAATAGACTTTACTAAAATTAAGCCAGCAAGGTATGGACTTAAATATCTCCTAATCTTTGTAGATACATTTTCAGGATGGATTAAAGCTTTCCTCACACACACACACAAAAAAAAGAAACGATGCAAATGGTGGTCAAGAAGATCCTGAAAGATATTTTTCCAAGATATGGCCTGCCTAAGGTAATAGGGTCTGATAATGGACCGGCGTTTGTGGCCCAGGTAAGTCAGGGGTTAACCAGGACCCTGGGGATTAATTGGAAGTTACATTACACTTATAGACCCCAGAGCTCAGGACAGGTAGAAAGAATGAATAGAACCATTAAAGAGACCTTGACAAAATTAAGCTTGGAGACCGGCATAAAAGTTTGGACTATGCTCCTGCCTTATGCACTGTTTCATGCAAGAAATACTCCCTCTGGGCTGGGGATGTGGCTCAAGCAGTAGCGCGCTCGCCTGTCATGCGTGTGGCCCGGGTTCGATCCTCAGCACCACATACCAACAAAGATGTTGTGTCTGCCGAGAACTGAAAAATAAGTATTAAAAATTCTCTCTCTCTCTCTCTCCTCTCTCACTCTCTCTAAAAAAAAAAATACTCCCTCTGTTTCTTTGTGTAACCTCACCCCCTATAAAATTCTCTATGGTGCCCCTCCTCCAGTAAGAGACCTGACCCCAAGTCTAAGACCTAATGATTCCTTTCACACCCCCTTGCTTGACAGACTTAAAGCTCTTGAAAGAACCCAGCGATACTTGTGGAAACAGCTGGCCACTGCCTACCAACCTGGGGACGAAGGACTCCACACCAATATCAAGTGGGAAACTTCATCTATGTAAGATGACATCAGGTGTCACCCCTGGAACCCCGCTGGAAAGGACCATACCAGGTGCCACTTATAACACCTACAGCGGTAAAGGTAGACGGAATCACTTCCTGGATCCATGCCTCTCATCTCAAGCCTGCGTCCTGTCCAGACTCTAGCTGGAAATTGAAAAAAACTGGTAACCCTCTCAAACTGCGTATTCGCCATGTGGATAGGGCTATGAATTCTCCCCCTGACCACCAGTAGTCCTAACCCTCATCAGCCTGTACAACAGTGATGGCTAATCACAAATCATGTCAGCTGGCTATAGGTCTTTCCTATTGGGTATCCCTGATAAAAAAATACCACTAAAATCCCATTAAATCCCTTCCGTACCATAGATAATAGAAACAAACATTATGGATGTAGGGACACGAGAGCCAGATGCAGGTTGGCTAACCTAGATTACTATGTTTGCCCGGCAGACTATCAAAGCCACAAACAGTCACAGCTATGTTGGGGAAAAACCGACTTCTTCTGTAAGTCATAAGGATGTGAACATACAGGGGCTACCTGATGGAACCCAAACCTCCGCCAGTTCTCAGACCACTGCCCCTTGCTGAGGTGGCAGGTACTGAGGTACCCCTCCACCCATTCACTCCTCTCTTCTCCTGTCAGTGCCCACACCGGGTCCCACCAGGTCCTCTTACCAGCTGACCCAAAGCTCAAACCAGCTGAGGAGAGCCCTCAGACCCCTATCCAAGATGTAATGAAAATGGCCTTTAAAGTTGCTTTGTCATCACTGAAAACAGGTTACTAAAAATTTAAAGTCCCTCACAGGCTTTTTGGGATACTCACTCCCGTCTTCCCCTCTGCTCTACCTGTTCTACTGCTCAAGTTTTCCTTGCTAGGAAGATCCCAAGCCCCTTTCCCATTATTCTTTTACATCTCCTTCCTCATTCTCAGATCCACGGAGCTGCTCTCAGCACTGCCTTCCCGTCCTCCCCCTCTGTACCAGGCCCACAGAAAAGTTTTCACTGACCTTCTCCAGAAGTCTTCACCATGGCTGACTTTAGGACTTTCAGAAAAAAAAAATCCCTATAAAAGAGTTCAGTGTAGATAAACTTCCTCTTTTCCTGTTGCCCTGTTCTACTTGGCCACTGGCTGGAAAAATCAGCACTCCTAAGCTCGACACCCCCTTACTAGTTTTTCACAAAATATGTGAACAGGGCCTCTGGCCTTGAGCTGGGCTTCACAGAGATGGCTACATGTCTAAGATAAGGAAGTTACCAACTGGGCTCCATGGTAACAGCTGGCAAGGAAAAAAAAAAAAGAAAAAGTTCTCCCCTTCCCAGGTGTCCTTAAAAAGTTAACTTGCCCAGAACAGAGAAAAAACAGAAACAAAAACTGCTTTTTGTGAACTTCTGCAGACTATGAACTTCTGAGCCCCTTCCCTTACATGTTGAGTACAAAATTCTGAAACTACCTAAACTTGGGGTTCAGGGGATTAATTGATACAACAGAAGCAGTGCCCTCTGAATCCGATTGCAACCAAATAGGACTGTTTCCCTGTCTTCAGTGCTATCTTAGGTGCCTTGCCTTGCCCGTCCCTACAACAGTATAATTCTATATACTTAAACATTGTTTATGTTTTCATAAAATGGTTAACAGATACAAATAATTGTATAATGGTGCAGATGTTTCCCAGAGTGCTCTATCATGATGCAGGTTCATTTAAAGATCAAATAGGGGGGCATACAACCTGGTTTAACCGGGAACCTGTATCCCTCACTCTAGCCATCTTATTAGGAATGGGAATTGCTGCAGGGGTGGGCACAGGGACCACTGCCCTGGTCCGTAGGACACACAAATGACCCAATTAGAAACAGCAATGGACCAAAACTTAAAGATATTAGAAACCTCCATCACAGCTTTGCAGGAATCTTTAACCTCTCTCTGAAGTTGTTTTACAGAACAGGCAAGGGTTGGACCTCCTCTTCATGAGAGAAGAGGGCCTTTGTGCTGCATTGAGGAAAAAATGTTGTTTTTATGCCGACCGTACTG
Source organism: Ictidomys tridecemlineatus (assembly GCF_052094955.1). Taxonomy (NCBI): domain Eukaryota; kingdom Metazoa; phylum Chordata; class Mammalia; order Rodentia; family Sciuridae; genus Ictidomys; species Ictidomys tridecemlineatus. Next base: position 227,565,779 of record NC_135478.1, read on the forward strand.
GAGTTATAAAAAAAAAAATCTATGAATAAATTAAAAAGACACCTTAAAGAGCGTCAACGAGAGAGAGAGGCCCAAAAAGGGTGGTATGAGTCTTGGTTCACACAGTCCCCCTGGTTAACTATGCTTTTACAGCCCTGGCCGGTCCTTTAATAATTCTTATATTGTTGCTAACTCTAGGACCCTGTTTGCTCAATCGTGTAGTTTCCTTTCTCCAAGCCCAAATTGGACAAGTCAAACTTATGGTAATCAGACAACAATATACCCCACTAGCAGACACAGAATGTGACACCCCCCAATGATCACTTTTATGATTAAAAGTAGCCAGAAGAAAAAGTGGGGAATGAAAGGTTAATAAAATAGGTACTTGTCACTCCGTTTTTCTATATGCTTAACAAAGCACTGTTGAAATCTTAATAACTGTTTGCTAATCTTTTTCCCAGAATGTGCTGTCCCCAACTGCCAAACTGCAGGATGCACTTCCTCACTCGGTTGCAGGCAAACTGCTCACTTGCCCTGACCCGTCAATGAACTTCCCTCCCTGCCCTCTCCAAGAAAAGTATATAAGCTCTGCTCAAGCTGTTCTCAGGGCTCTATCTCTCTTTGCTCTATTCAAGTGAGCACTGAGCCCCAGCATGCTGGTCCCCAAATAAACCCTTTTGCTGTTGCATGAGGCACTCTCTTGGTGGTCTCTTCCTCCGATGTTTAGCTGGTCCCTTACAATGTGACAGATTTCTGGTACTCTACCATAAAGGTGGGGGATGCTGCATGGAGCATCCGACAGGTCTCCCTGGAAATCACAGTGTGTCCCCTCCCCGAGATTCATGGGGAGCCCGGGTTCCTGTGGGAGGACAGGACAGGCTGGTTCTGCATCACCAACCTCCATAATAACTTGCCATCCCAAAGGGAGCCTTGTGTGGCTGCTGGGCTCAGGTAGACATAGTGTCGGACCACGGGGCACCAAGTGACCAGGTGGCCAGAGCCCCTCACGAGCTGCCTCCTGTCATACCCATTCAGACGTACGGCCAGGTGGGCCCAAGCAGCCCCCTGGAAAGCAGGAACAGCATCAACGGGATCAGACAAGGACAGGTCTGGCAGGTATAGGAAGCTGCAAGAGCAGGTGCTCAGGAGGGCACATCACCTGCCCTGTGGTGCCCTTGTCCGTGCCTTAGCCACGGGGGCTACAGCTGACACTGGTGACTGGCTGGGGCTTCAACAGGGGCTCTCCAGCGGAATCTGCCTGTGGTTTCTGCCTGTGGCTTGGCTTCCCCACATCATGGCTTAGTCTGAGACAGGCCATCCCAAGTGCCAACACTCAAGGGCAGACCTAGCCGTGGGGTTTCTTATGACCTAGTCTTGGACGTCCCGTGGCACCGTCTGCGCACTCCATTAGCTGAAGCCAACCATGCACGGAGCCCCAGGAGTGGGGCAGGTGGACCCTCCCTTGCCCTCTTGTGATCGTAGGAGTGAATGTGACTCCATTTTGTTTTATGACTTCATCCTGTAAAACAACCATGCCAAGGAGAAGGGTCATGACTGGGGCAAGATGTTCTCTTCCTTTTGCTATAGAATCCTTTAAGAACACGGAACTACCTAATGGGGCTCTGTTTCTGTAACTAGGGTCACGGGGCTCTGTTTCTGTAACTGGGGTGACTGGGCTAACTGTGATGGGTTAGGCTTCCCGCCGCCTGACTGCACTCTCCTGCTTCTGTAACCTGGCTGGCTTGCATTGGCTGGACCCCCGAACATCCCTTTTGCGGTTTTCAGGCTTATAAGGAGTGCCCTTGTTGTTTGGGGCTGATCAGGGGAACAGCTTTATGTTCTGGTCAGCCTCTACTGGTGTGCTTCAATAAAGGCTTGATTCCATCGTGTGAGCGGTCTGGAAGTCAGTTTATGAAACCCTGAGACGACTATAACACTTTAACTGTAACTTTAACTATAGTTTAAAATAAGCTTTAACTGTAACACTCTCATGAGCAGTGGCCTGGTCTACTGTCTCCCAGGGGCTGACTTCCAGGGTGGGCTGTCCGCCTTACATTAATGACCACTCTATTGCTGACTCATGTGGCGTAAGAGATGGACGCAGGAGGGAATCCCTTTCTCCATGGCTCCCTCTGACTCACGTGGGTTTCATGTTTCTGCTCCCTGCAGTCCCAAGCTCTGCAGGTCCTGGGTCCTGGCTTCCACCAGGGGACACTCCTACTAGTGAGGTCCCATGAGCTTTCAGCCATGGCCTCTGCCTGTCACACTGGGCTCCCACACCATGAGGGCAGCCAGCAGGGAAGGAGTGGAGCACCCGCTGGTAACCTGCCTCTGATGGCCAGGGGGTGGTCCACTGCCACCCGATGGCACGTGGGGGGCGGTGCTTGCTGTACCAGGGGCCCCTCTTGCTGCTCCGGTGCTCACTCTCTGCAGTCAGCGGGGCTCAGCAGCCTTGGCCTGGGTGGGCTTGGTCACGAGGGGCCAGCCTCCTGGTGATGAGGCTCCGGCCCTTCCCCAGGAAGGTTACCAGGACTGCAGCCTTGCTGGCCGGGGGGAGGGGAGTGTGGCACGTGGTCGGAGGGGCACGATGGACCCCAGTCAGCTTCACCCCCAGCTGCAGCCGTGGTCCACTCCCTCTTCCCTCCTAAGTTCTCCAGGAAATAGGGCCAGAGAAAATCCTGCAGAGCTCTTCTCACATGGCACAGGCCAAGAGCAAGAAGCCAGTTGGTGTGGTGGGCAGGGGATTTGGAAGGACCTTTCTCTAGAGTCAGCTCTTCCTTGGCTGGTGGTTCAAGCTCACTGTGATGATCAGCTCCACTCACACTGACAAGAAGCATCCCCACCCCAAATAACAGGGCGTGGGTGAGCACCGGGCCCTGGCACTGGACAGGTCAGGTAGCACAGTTTATGGGCCACAGAGGCTCACATCCTGGGTGGAGGGCATCCCGTGGCAGGGAGGGCCAGCGAGGCCCAGGAAGACGGTCAAGCAGGCTTTGTAGTGACCAGAGGGAGAAGTGGCCACTGGCCCTGTGGGAGGACATGGCCAGTTGCTTCCTGGTGGCAGGGAGTGGAGACTTGGTGGGCTGGGGCTGGTCTAGTCGGGGGAGCAAGCCCGTCAGGGAGGAGGGGCCCTCAGGGGTGCCTTTGGGGTCTGGGAGGCCCCAGGACATCAAGGCAGCTGGTGGAAGTGTTTCTCTTTGCCTCGGATCCACCCATTGCGATGCACCCTACCTGATGCTGCCACCCAATGGCACTTGGGGCATCTTATGTTCCCCTTGACCCAGGGACTTGCCGCCCCTGAGCACATTCCCAGGCAAACCCAGGAAACCCACAGACGCTCATGTAGGGAGGGGGCTGGAGTCAAAGGGGAAGACCTCAAGGCCAAAACCAGTCTGCCCACCGTGCCACTCCTCCCCAAAACCACTTCGCAAACCGTTAGGGGACTCGGGTCACAGATCTGGAAGGAAGATGAGGATTTCTTGATACAAGACAGCACCATGGAACATGAGATAGGAATAATGAAATAATTCATCAAAGTGGCCTTCAGAGATGCTTTTATCAAGTTCAAAATTACATTATGTCAGGGTTTGGTGATTTAAAAAATTTTATTTATAGTTATTATTTTGAAAACAGGCCAGGCCTGTGGGGCATGGTCTCCTCTGGTGACCCAGCTCTGCTGATAGGTGCAAACACAGTCGAGGATAACGGCCAACAAATGGGCATGACTGCTTCAATAAAGTTTTATTTACAAGAACAGGTGGAGGGCCGGATGTGGGCCTCTGGGGTAGTTTGTCCTCTGTTATAAGCATCCGGCCCTCAAGAGCTTTTATCCTGCCTTCTTATCCAAGCGTCTTTGAAGTTATCCATCCATATCTGGGCAATGTTCGCTCACCACACAGATGAGAAACTGGGATACGGTCACCTTCTGGAGATGCCCTGGTGAAAAGCAGGGGGCCAGGGCCAGAACTCAGGCTTCCTGCGGAGCCCTCCAAAGCTGACCGCTGCTCAGCCAGGCTCACAAGCCAGCTACCCAGGCCAGCACCGAGATTCTGACCCACAGGCCAGTGTGAGCTACAGGAAAAGCAGAAAGCTAGATAGCTACTTTATCAAGCTGGTTTTACTAATTTTAGTGTTTATTTTTCTTTGTATTTATTTCTACCTGTGATATCTGGTTCTGGTGGCTTGATATCTGGTTCTCCCGCGTGGCTTGATACCTGGGTCTCCTGCGTGGCTTGCCGTGTCTGCCTCTCCTTCCCCTCTGGTGCCCTGGGGTTGCCTGCAGCTGCTGCCCACAGCAGTGTGGGCTGCTCACCCTTCAGCTCAGGAGGCCACAGTGCTTTGGATAGCTTCCAGTGTGTTCTGTGGCCTTCTCCTTCCTGTGTCCTAACTCTGCCCAGACCTGTGGGTGACGAGCTCGTGGACGGGGACAGAGGTGACATCTCTTGTTCTCTTTTCCTTCTGGTCAGGTTGTTGCTGGCCACTTAGTGGGAGCAGAAGTCTTATCATAATTCCCTCTCACAGTTTGACTTTGGAAACGAGATCAAATCGCAGGCGAGACTATAAAGTGAGCCAACATTTTGTATAGACTTTATTGTCCCAAATGCTGAGCCCTCGCCAGAGTTCCCACCTTAGGGCTTTCACCTGACCTGTCCCCACTGCCTTGCTGAGCCAAGGCTCTGCCTCTGAGAACAAAGGGGCTGCCAAGGGAATCCCAGGAGGAAGCAGTTTCCTTTGCATCTTCAAGAGACTTTCGTGTGCTTCCCAGGGGCGTTTGTGTACTGAAGGTTGGTGATCAGAGGCAGAAACCAACCCCGCGAGCGCTCCTTCACCGTGAACTGAGGCGCTAGACGCCAGAGATGTACGCAGGGGTACCAGAGACAGTTTGAAACAGACTTGGGCAGAAGGCTCTGCTGGAGGAGTTAGACACAAGGGCGGCTTCCATTAGGGAGGAGCCTGGGAAGACAGGGAACTGCAGGGTGCTGGGGACAGAGGGGGGCGCGACCAGGCATGGAGAGGTCTCAGGGGACCCTCAGAGTAAAGACAGCCCTGGACAGGCCCCAGAGGAGGGACAGAAGCGAGAAAAGCATAAAGCACTTTTCAGGAACTAGGAAGCAGCCAGTCATATGACGGTGTCGCCAGGGAAGGGAATGGTAGACCCGGGGCCAGTGGACCCTGGCAGGTGTGCAGCCCAGGTCACCAGGGGCGTTTCATGCTGCTCTGTTAGCACTTGGTGAGTAGGTGAATGAATGCACCAAAGGATTCATGGAGAAGAGGTCACTTACAGACAGTTTGCCACAGTAGGCCCCCCAGGGCAGTGCGCTGTGTGAATAAAAATAGGCAGAGGTAGAGTAAATTGTGGGCAATGTGGCAAAGCCTTGCTGAGTAGCTTTCTGCTTGAGAGAATCCCTGAAGACTTAGAAAGCTGCTTTGTTAAAGGCGTGGCGAGCAAGGTTTGCTGGCTCAGAGCCATGCTCCACCCTTCTCCACCGTCCTGGGCCCAGCAGGCTGCTCTAGCTTCTGCTTG